>NC_080162.1:99032550-99100050 GCF_950295315.1 Erinaceus europaeus | reverse complement strand
TACTCTGCAACTCAGGAACTCTGGAACTCTGCAACTCTCTCTCGATTCCTTGGGGAGGGGCCAAGCGGGCCGCGAAATTAGCAGGACTGATCCAATTTTTTTGGCGGGGGAGATCTAGAACAACCCAATGTAAAGCATACAACAATTCCCCCTCTTCTTTTTAACTAAATGACTACAGTATCAAGGGTGTGGGGTGAACAGAAACCTATATCATACAGGCATTTTTAAAAAAGAAACTGGCACAAACATGGAGAAACATGCAAGCAAGTATCAAGAACCAGTGTGCTGCCAAGGGAAGGCCTGAGGGGGCCATTTTTGCCTCTGTGGGCAAAACTTTATCAGCTTAAAAAAAAACATTTCTTGCCTCTGGGGGGCATACTTTCTTGTCTCTGGGGGCGTACTTGCCTCGACGGGCATTTGCATGGGGGCGGGGAATGGCCTAGAGTCCCAAAGGCAGCTGTCTGTAATTTACTTACTATGAAACAAAACTTGTTATTAGCATATTTCTAATAGAGAAGGAATTTGAGACTTTTACATATCAACAATGTCTTTTAACCTTTTGTTACACCCATCTTTTGTGCTGTGCAGGAAAGGAAACCTCAGGCATGAGAGTAATTAGCATAGCCATTGTGCAATCTACCATTTCTAATAGAGAAGGTAATGAAGAGTTTTACATATCAACAAGTCTATTTAACCTTTTGTTTAGACCAACTTAGTTAAAATATATTGCTTGTTAACTAATTTTTACCTTAGACTTTAAATGTAAGTTAATTTTATCTTTATGAGAATTACGTTGAAAAGCTTTTTCATTTAACTTTGACTAGTAAGAATTTAGCCTTAAAGTTACTGTTTACCAAACTTTAAACATACACATAAACATGGTCATTAATACACAAGGAGAGAAACCTTTGTTACGAAGACATGTCATTTTAAACACAAATTTAAATCTGTACTGTCTTAGTTGTTGGGGGGGGGTTCACCATCTGGAGGTAGCCTCCTGCACAACTTTACTTCTAGGAATTGCAGGTTGCGATCTTTGCACAAATCTCTGCGTACTCCAGCTTGTCTGCCTTCAGACCGGACCGGCAGCTGGAGATCTCGTGTGCTCAGTTTCGGCAGGGAGCCCGGGGGTCCGGGAGGTCTGGGATCGTTCCAGAATTCATAGCAAGAGGGTGGGCAGGCCAGCATTGTAAAAGGCGCGGGCCGAGGTGACCAGGGATGGCGGCCATGATAGGCCGCCGCGGCCCTGCCCCATGGCCCTGCCATGTCTGCTGCCCTGCTCGCAGTGGCCGAGCAGCGTGGAGGGATCACGCGTCCAGTGCCCTGCGCCACGTGGTGGAGAGCCGGCTCCTGTGGGCTGGCCTGCGTGCTGGCATTGGGCTCCTGCGTGCTGGCATCGGGCTCCTGCGTGGTGGCATCGGGCTCCAGCGTGTTGGCATCGGGTTCCTGTGTGGTGGCATCGGGCTCCTGCGTGCTGGCATTGGGCTCCTGTGTGCTGGCGTCAGCTTCCTGCGGCTGCAGGGCTGCGGGGCTGCGGGCGCGGTGCGTGGGGTTGTCTGGGCACAGCCGGCTGGTTGGCTGTTTAACCAGGTGGAAACAGCAGCTCCGCGCCTTGCCTCCCGCCCGCTGGCTATTCCTGCTGGCTGTTCTGAGTTCGCCCGAGCGAGTGGAAACCACAGAGTGGTCCAGAGATAAATGTTCCAGAAACAGCAAAACAGTCTCGTGAAGAAAGAGCAGAGGCCTTTGGAGATCTCTTCACAAGCAGAAGAGAAGGCCATAGTGCATAGGTAGCCAAATTGTCTTCACTTATCTGAGAGATGCGTAGGTCAGGTCCACGTGGGCGCCATTTGTTGTTAAAATTTCGGCAGCTCTAGCCGGCCGGGCTAGCTTCACGGGCAGGTAACAGAGACACGGAGACAACGGCTGGGCAGGGAAGCTGTATTTCTTTATTCAGGAACAACGATTCATAAACTAAACCAAACTAATCACCAAACAGAACTCTGCTGTCTCTTTGCGGCTGCACAGGCATTCTCTCTTACTCTGCAACTCAGGAACTCTGGAACTCTGCAACTCTCTCTCGGTTCCTTGGGGTGGGGCCAAGCAGGCCGTGAAATTAGCAGGACTGATCCAATTTTTTTGGCAGGGGAGATCTAGAACAACCCAATGTAAAGCATACAACACCCCAGGCTCCCCACCTGCAGGGGGAGGGGTCACTTCAGAAGCAGATCAGCAGATCAGCAGGTGTCTTTCTCTCCCTCTCTCTGTCTGCTCTCTCCCTTGAATTTCTCTCTGTCCTATCAAATTAAAAAAAAAAAGGCCACCAAATGCTTTCAGATAAAGAGAACACATTTTTGAGACTGAAGCTATGTTTAAGTCTTTCCATTTGTATTATAGTCACATGTTACTTAACAATGTTTCAGATAGTGGAACCAATAGACTTCTCATGTCACTTAGGTGTGTAGAAGGGTCCACCATGTAGACTTCTGTAATTATACTCTGATGTTTGCACAATGACAAACTCTCAAACTGTATCACATCTTTCAGTAATTTATGACTTCATAGAACATTTTTGTTCAACTGCTTCATATAACTTTACAGATGTCTTTATTCTGATGCTCTTCAAACTGAGTTATCTGGGTTCACTCTTTATTCTGAAAGACATTGGAGACTATTTGAAAAAAAATGAAATGTTAAACATGGTCATATTCTAACTTGAAATATATCAGTAGTGATCATGGGGGCAGGAGGCAGAACAGGCAGTAGTGCACCTGGTAGAATGTACATGAACCCTGGTTCAAATCTCTGTTGGGGGGGGGGTTCACAAGCAGTGAATCAGTGCTGTAGGTCTCTCTTTCTACCTGTATTTCCATGCTCTACCAATTTCTCTCTGTCCTATCAAACAAACAAAAAAAAGAAAAAGAAAAAAGAAAGAAAGAAAAGAAGAGGAAAAAAATGGCTGCTGTGAACAGTTGATTTACTGTATAGATACCACGTGCCAGAAATAACTCTGGTGGCAATATGATGATGATGATGATGATGATGATTATGATGATGGTAGCATTAATATTATCATAATTACAGGGGGACTTAAAAAAAAAAGAACAGTATTAGTAACTACGTTCTACACAGTCTACCTATATATTACAGGTGGGTCCAGGACACACAGCACTTCATTTCATCACAGTAAGATCCTAATGCCTTATATTCACTAGTGCTTTCCTGGAAATAAGTTTTTCCAGTATTTTCAGTCCCTGATGACATTTATGCCATAAGACACTTTGTAACAAAGCAAGAATGAAACAAATAACTACCATTTACCACAAACTGTGCTGATTACTTTGATTCTTAGGGCAAGTCATTTATAAAGGCACTTTTACTATCCCCAACATATATGTGTGTGTATTTGAATATGCAGCTAAGAGAGGTTAAGCAAATTGCTTGAAATCACACAGCAATTATGCAAATGTAAAAGAAGGCCTTTACTCCAATCTCATTTACTCTGCCACCAACCCAGAAAACTATGAAGTTCATGCTGGGCAGGGTTATGGACAAGGTTGGTAGAAGACAACACTCCTGCCAAAGCAACCTTAAAAGAAGAGATTATTAATCATGAACTCCAAGGGAGGCCCTTGAGAATGTAAGGTGCTACAATATTACAAAACCAGATGACGGACATGCTGAGTCTTTATAGTAGAAATGGGAAGAAAGGATTCCGGGATCTGGTTACAAATGTACAATTCAGTGTTCAATTTGTGACTTCAGAAGCAGTGGCGATACAGGTTGGGTAGCAACAGGAGTCTTTGATGTTGCATTTTCTCTAGTTACCATTCTGGTCCATGGAGGCCTTATAGCTATACAAATCTGCCTGCCTTTTACTTTCATTTACTCAGACATCAGCACCTTGTCAGAATCTTACATCTGGTCACCCATCTTCTCCCACCCCCACACCACCAGACTCTCTAGGCTCTGATCCCCTATGCCTGTTTATGGTGTTTAAGTTACCAGGTAGAAAACACAAAGCAAATCATATTTGCTTTTACATGCAAGACTAAATTTGAGCACAGTCCAAAAAAAAATTGAAAGGGAAATTCAGAGCTCAAAGTCATTGTCGCATGTAGTTATCCTGGGTTGTCTTAGCAGGTATTTAAGACTTGTTGAGGTCTCTTTTATAGCTTGTAGGAAGTGTCATCACTTCCAGTTACAGAGACAGTGGACATGGGGGTGGCATTGCAACAAGGGCACATTCAGGAACTGAAAAAGGCATCTCCTCTCTTTTCCTAACCACATGGTAACTGTGACCACTCTCAGAGCTTCTCTGTCTTTTAGGAGGCATAGGCATGTTTTGTGAGCTTCAGTGATAGTTCATCTCAGACCAAGAGACAAAATCCATAGTAACTGGGTTTATTTACAAGCTTATTGCCCTTGATAAAATCACTGTGTCCATAGTAAAGCTATCTTTTTATTTATTTTTTTAGAATTATTATTCTGTTTAGGTAGCCATGCCTTGTCTATATTATTAAATTCAGCTTGTGATCAGAGAGAGAAAAAAAGAAAATAGATGCATAATTTTTAACAAGCAGTTGTGTACTAATTTGAAGGGGAAGTTGTCATGTGGGATAGAAAGACAGGAATTCTGCCTTAGCCAAACTCCACTGGTTAGAAAATCAGGGCCAATTGATGTTAGACCAGAAACTATAAAATACTTATAGAAAAACATTGGTGGAACACTTTCCAATCTAAACCTCAAAGACATCTTTGATGATACAAACCCAATTGCAAGGATGACTAAAGCAGAAGCAAATCAATGGGACTACATCAAACTGAAAAGCTTCTGCACAGACAAAGAAAATATCACACAAAGAGACCCCTCACAGAATGGGAGAAGATTTCACATGCCATACATCAGACAAGAGACTAATCATCAAAATATACAAAGAGCTCAGCAAATTTAGCAACAAAAAAGCATATGACCCCACCCAAAAGTGGGCAGAGGGTATGAACAGAACATTCACTACAGAAGAGATCCAAAAGGCTAACAAACACATGAAAAATTGCTCCAGGTCACTGACTGTCAGAGAAATGCCAATAAAGACAACACTGAGATTACACCTCACCCCTGTGAAATTGGCATACATCAAAAAGAACAGCAGCAACAAATGCTAGAGAGGCTGTGGGGACAAAGGAAACCTCCTGCACTTCTGCTGAGAATGTAAATTGGTCCAACCTCTGTGAAGAGCAGTCTGGAGAACTCTCACAAGGCTAGACATGGACCTTCCATATGACCCAGTAATTCCTCTCCTAGGGATATACCCTGAGGAATCCATAACACCCAACCAAAAATATATTTGTACATCTATGTTCATAGCAGCACAATTTGTAATAGCTAAAACCTGGAAGCAATCCAGGTGCCCAACAACAGATGAGTGGCTGAGAAATCTGTGGTATATATACACAATGGAATACTATGCAGCTATTAAGAACAATGAACCCACCTTCTCTGAACCATCTCGGATGGAGCTAGAAGGAATTATGTTAAGTGAACTAAGTCAGAAAGATAAAGACTAGTATAGGACGATCCCATTCATCAACAGAAGCTGAGAAAGAAGAACAGAAAGGAAAACTCAAAACAGGATTTGACTGAATTTGGAGTAGGGCACCAAAGTAAAAACCCTGGGTTGAGGGTTAGGGTGGATGTTCAGATTCATGGGGCAGTGGGTGGGGTAAAGGGGAGATGATGAGATGGGACACACTCATTTGGTGGTGGGAATGGTATTTATGTGTATACTCTTATTTATTAGTAGTCATATAAATCACTATTTAATTAATATGAAAGGGGGGAAATTGATTGAATGTTTCAAACTTTTTAATGCACAGACCATAAGCTGAGTCTTCAATATGTTGATGCTCTTAAAAGCTTAGATCACGGAGAAAAGAAGCAACAGGTGGTACAGCTATATACAAATAATATCAAAGGACATAAATTATGGTGATGTTGTATATGATTCAGCAAATTCTAACAAAGTTATATTTCAAAGTTAACCCAATTGCCAAATAATGTAATTATAGGAATAACTATCTATTCTTCTTAAACTGTAAGACAGCAGGAACCTCCTGCTTCCTCTATAGAGCCTATATTTCCCCCAGTCCTGGAACCTCTAGAGTGGGGCTCAGTTTTCTGCATGCTTCTCTCAATTCATACAAAATGATATTGCATCCAGTGATCCCAACCTAATAAACACAACGAGTACCACCTCAGAATGTTTCACTTCAGACTGTGTCCAGAGACGTCAAACATGGAATGTCAACCCGTCAGCCTCATTACTCGGGTGAGACCTTTCCTTTCATAGGATTCCCTAATTTTACTCCAGGTGGTTTACCTCCTAACAAAGTCCCAAAACCTAGATATAGACCAGGTCCCGTGAGATAGGGCATAGGTTCAATATGTATCCATAAATTAGGGCAAAACATATACCTGAAAGCAAAAGTACACAGTAGTCTGCAGTGAACCAGTGTAAAAGTTAATAATGAAATAGTGTCTACTTACACTTGGAAACCTTCCTCACCTACTTCCTATTATAGTTCTCTCACTCACTCCAAAGCTAACCTTATCAAAGCAAGGACTGCAAAAGCTGAATAGAGGCAAGAGACTGGCATACTTAAATGATGACTCTTTAGTTACTATCAGGCCACCCCATCATCTGGGACCATATTCGAGGAGTCCTGAGATTCCCAAATAGACGTGACAGGCCTAGACCTCCAATAAATCCCTCTCTCCATTGTTACTGGTCATCTCTATCAGGTACAACAAATTGACTTCTTTGTCAGCCCTCATAATACCTTTCCCTCAACTTGGATCAACAATGGTAGAGAATGTTTCATTCTCTAAAGGGACCCTGGATAACATACTCTATGCTACACCTGAGGAAGATGGGTTGATATTGGGGCAGCTTGGAATGTTCCTACTCATGACTACAGAATGTGAGTTCAGATCTATAGGGATGCAGAGGTCACATAGGCTCCTATGCTGAATATGGGCCCTAGATCACATCAAATTGATGGGGTTTACAGTCAACAATATTTATACACCTTTCTCATATTTGGGAGCTACTCTCTTCCCTGATATATCTTTCTGGTCCTTTTACCAGCCATGATATCATCTCCCCAGACAATAACTTGGATCCACCTGAAAATCAGATTTCAGGCTCAGGGGAAAAAAAAGAAAAAAGCAAAACTAGTATAGCCACAGGCCCTTTGGAATATAACTAAAACATGCTTACTAGCTATCTACAAAATGGAGATTTCCCCCCCACACACACTCTTCACCTTCACTATTCCAGCCTTTAGGTTCATGAATAGTCAACAATTTGTCTTTGTATGTTAACTCTCTTTTCAGCTACCAGGTGGATGCATTGGATCGACCTTCCCGTGGTGCATCCCGTGAGTACCCATTCATTGGGGAAACTGACGATCTTTCCTAGCCGACTGAATCCACATGGATCCCAGTCATTTTCAAAGCCAGCAACAAGCAGCTCCTGACAGCTTTCAACCTGACACTGTTGACTGGCTATGGAAGAAGGGCAAACGCTAGAAGAAGAAGAAGAAGAAGAAGAAGAAGAAGAAGAAGAAGAAGAAGAAGAAGAAGAAGAAGAAGAAGAAGAAGAAGAGGAAGAAGAAGCTACCAGGTTCCAGATGCTAGCATAATTTCAACCAGACTTCCCTGGACAGACAACCCCACCAATGTGTCCTGGAGATAGAATTCCCCAGAGCCCCACCCCTCTAGGGAAAGAGAGAGGCAGTCCGGGAGTATGGATCGACCTGTCAATGCCCATGTTCAGCAAGTAAGCAAGTACAGAATCTCAGCCTTCCACCTTCTGCATCCCACAAAGACCTTGGGTCCATACTCCCAGAGAGTAAAAGAATAGGAAAGCTATCAGGGGAGGGGTATGGGATACAGAGTTCTGTGGTGGCAATTGTGTGGAGCTATACCCCTCTTATCCTATGCTTTTTGTCAGTCTTTCCTTTTTATAAATAAATAAATAAATAGAAAAACAGTGTCAGGTAGATTTTTTGAATTGGATACCAGTACCTTATCAGTCACACCCCCATGATACACATGTGCAAAATTTAAAAGCAAGGATGGTGGAACTGCCTCCGATCTATACCTCAGAACATCTCCTGAAACTGTGCTGTCACTTTACCATGGTAACATTTGTTCTTCAATCCTGATTTTCTATGTTTGCATTGTTGTTATTGCTCATAGTCTTTCTTTGTACAATCTCCCTGAGGGACAAATTATACCACTCCTTCCCCTCCCAAAAACATGGGGTCCCCCAAGGCCAAGAGTGGTGCACCCAATTAAGTACACATAGTATTAAACATAAGGACCTGAGTAAGGATCTTGGTTTGAGCCCCTGGTTCACCACCTACAGGGAGGATGCTTCACAAACAATGAAGTGGGTCTGCAGGTGTCAATCTTACTCTCTCCTTCTCTGTCTCCCCTCCTCTTAATTTCTCTCTGTCAAATAAAAAAGAAAGAAAGAAAGAAAGAAAATAAAACAAAAGAAAAGTAAAGGAAAGGAAAAGAAAGAAAAGAAGAGAAGAGAAGAGAAGAGAAGAGAAGAGAAGAGAAGAGAAGAGAAGAGAAGAGAAGAGAAGAGAAGAAAAGAGGAAAGGAAGGAAGGAAGGAAGGAAGGAAGGAAGGAAGGAAGGAAGGAAGGGAGAAAAATGGCTACCAGTAGTGGTTGATTCATAGTGCCAGCATTAAGCCCCTAGAGGCAAAACAAAACAACAACCAAAACATAGAATCCAATAATGGTCCATGTTTGACTGTAATCTTGACAACTTACTGGGATCTTCTGCTTTCAAATTCCCCATCTAGATAGGGTAACTGTTTTTAAATGTTCTTTTCCTCCTAGATGCAAATTAGCCTAGCCTGAAGTACTCCAGATTCCTGGTTCTTATTTAATGAAAATTCTTAGCAAAGCTACCTGTCCTTTTTCCAGTCTTCTTCTAGACTTTTGAAAATAGTTTAGTGACTCTCATTGCTTCTTGCTGGAACACACACAAACATGTATATATATATTATGTATGTATATATGGATATACATATTTGAACACATAAATTATATATATGTATGTTCATATATCCATATGTATATATATATATTATTACTGACTACTATCTCAGTGTCATTCAAAAGAAGATCATATCTCACATAGAAAATTAGAGCACCAAGGGTAATTCAATTTAGCAAGCATGCATTAGAAAGTATAGAAAGGCAGTAAAAGACTGATTTATGTAGCTGAAAGACAATAATTGAATACTTCCTGGCATTTGAGGAGTGAGCACACTTATCTTTTTAAAAATTCCACCTTTTTTAAGCCCTTTCAGAGTTTTGTAGAGATTTCACACATACGGGCAGCTCACAAAGGAGAGCTACACTTTGGTTTCAGTCCAGTACTTCAGTCAAATTCACCTGCATGGTTCATGCAAACCCCAATCAGTGTGTCTCCAAACAGACATTGCCATTTCATATCCTCATGTTAAGTAGTTCTTGTCTGAGTTTCAAAATCTTTGTCATTATCAACTTTATATAAAGGGTGTTTACTCTTCCCAGTGAATAATTCTACCATGCTGTACCCTTGAATCTATGAGCCACACTGAGAGTTACTGCAGAAAGATTTATGTTAGCAAACAACATAGAATTCAGGGCAGGCACAGAGAGAGGCCCTTCTTTGGGACATGGCCAGTTTGCAAATCAAGTGCAAGGCCAAGCCGTGCTTACTGTGACATGTTCCCACTGGTTTTCTCTACACTTTCTATGGAAGCACTAAACTTGTTTTCACTCTGAGTCATTTATTAAACCAGTTAAGGCTGGCGTTTACACCAGGGTCTGGAAGTCTATTTTCTTTTTTCTCTGAGATTAACAGTCACACTCTAGAGAAGTGACAGGAGTGCTCTGAAAGGCATGTTACATAAGTCAAAGCCCATAATCTTTTCCTTGGAGCTTCTGAGTCCAGTTCTCCAGGCACTGATTCTTTTTCATTCATTCATTCTTCCCATTCATTCATTATACAGCTATAACTGAGAGCCTACTTATTGTGTATATAATCCTAGGCATATACAAATTAGTATGAATTGATGCTTGCCCCTGAGAGTTCCTGGTGGAATAGACACAAGCCCTGAAGACAAATAACCACAATGTAATGATTAGTGCTAGGGCAAATGTTTTATGGACATGTATGGGGTGTACCTGACTTAGGGTGCTTGGGGAGGGGAACAGGGAGATTGATTATAGAAGATTACAAAGTATGGAAGCCTGGAAATTCTCCAAGAAAGATGATGGGAAAGGGCATTTTTAGCTGAGAGACAACACAAAGAAAACCATATGGAATGGGAGACCCTGGAACTTCCCCCTTCTCTTGGTGAGAGGCCATAAGGGACAGTCCTTCTCACTGCTGTTTCCACAGATTTCATGGTGGGATGGAGCAAACTGTATGTCTCATCTGGGAATGTACACTCCATAAGTACATCTGCAGTGGATAACTTGCTTCCCAAGATGGCCCCACAGCACTTTCTTCCCCTCTAGCTGCCTTCCCTCCCCATGATATCTTCCTGCTCTCCTACACTTTACTCCTCAATTTCTAGGTTCTTGGTTTTTCATTTAATTCTCAGGCTTCTGGTTCCTTAACCATGAGGTGCAGTGACATGAAAACTTCCCTGGATCCATGAAAGTTCTTATCTCACCCTTGCTTAGCTCAACTGCTCCCCCCCAACAGTGTGCCCTGTAATAACCTCAAACTTGCATATTTCAAACAAAAGGAAGAGTAAGAGGGGTCAGGCAGTGGAGCACCTGGTTAATCACACACATTAAAGTGCTCAGGGACCCAGGTTCAAGTCCTTGGTCCCCATCTGCAGGTAAAAAACTTCAGTGGTGAAGCAGGACTGGGGGTGTCTCTTACCCACTCTATCTTCCCCTCTCTTCTCAGTTTATCTCTGTCTCTATCCAATAATAAATAAAATATTTTTTAAAAGAGGAAGAGTGAGAATGTTTGCTTTGAGAGGTTATTTAGTGTTTATGGTTCTATTCTATTTAAACTGATCAAAGTCACAACTAAATAAAGCCCAGCTTTTATAGGGTCTGGATGCTTGTTGTGTTCCCCCAGTTTTTTTTTTCATATTTTCATAATGAAGATCCTAAAGATATCTGACCCTAATGTTTACCCAGAACTCATCACTGTGACCTTAGTGCTCAATAAGAAAACCAGGCAGGACATCAACAGCACACAGCCCGTGGGTGTCCATGTCAACAACAGCATAGTCCTCAGGTGTTGGTGCTGACAGGTCGAAAGAGGTGGAATTCCTCAGAACACCCACCACTGCCTTGGTGGCCCATGACTACTTCCCTCCATCTGGGTCAATTAAAAAAAAAAAAAAAAAGAAAAAGAAAGAAAATATTACTTTGGCTGAAAGCCCAGCAACAAATGTGGCTTTTCTCCAATAACAGCCCACAGATTGAAATCTATTTCTTCTTTACCCCAGATGTCAGAACTTGATAAAAAGGACACTGTGGACATAACAGAACCTGATTTCAGCTCCAAGATCCCTTTCGTCAGGACTCAAAAACTATACCCAAGAAAAGCTAACCAAACTGCCTCCCCTCCACAATTTACATGGACTCCTGAGATGGTGTCTGAGAGGTGGGCTCCCACACAATAAGGAGTTCACTGGGCCTCCCAGGGCAGTTATAACAGAGACAACTCCACTCAGCAAGGCTCCTCATCTAAGATAACAGTGGGGTTTTGTGGCCATGAGGCCCAGTGGTGATTCGTCACGGCCCAGAGAAATAGTTAACTCCCTCTGAGACCTGGGTGGAGAAATGTCCTCATTGAAGCTACACAGGTATTAATGCAATACCTTCTACTGGTTCTGGCACATAGGATGTCTATAGTGTTTGGAAAGTAAATGCAGCTTACCTTCTTGTATATTTGTTTATTTTTCTTTGAGAACTGGATCTCATACAAGTGTGATTTCACCACTCTGTGCAACTTCTTTATGAATTAGATAGATAGGTAGATGATAGATGGATGGAAGATAGATAGATAGATAGATAGATAGATAGATAGATGGATGGATGGATATCACAGCCTCTGAGTTTCTTACAGTGCCACAGACTTGTGTCCATGTTGGCAATAGTGTAGCCCTCAGGTGGTAGACTGGAAGAAGAGGAATCCCTAAGCACACCCACCACTATGGATACCACAATACCTCCCATGTGGAATCAACTCTGGTCTGCACAGAGTGAAACAGACACTTCACTTGCTTCCTCCTATAAATAAATAAAGATAATGCAAAAATTATTTTTAAAACAACGAATGAATAAATAAATAACAACACAATAGACACCTTTGTAGGCCCCCATAGGATCTTGCCCTCAACTTGGATCAACAATGGTAGAGAATGTTCCATCCTCCGAAGGAAGGATGGACAACATACTCTACGCTACACCTGAGGGAGATGGCTCGATATTGGGGCAGCTTGGAACATTGCTATTCATGACCACTGAATGTGAGCTCAGAATTACAGGGATGCAGAGGTCACATAAACTCCTAAGATAATTATGAGCCCCAGATCACATCAAATTGATGGGGTTTACAGTCAACAATATTTATACCCCTTTCCCATATTAGGGAGATACTCTCCTCCCTGATCCAGCTTTCTGGTCCTTTTTCCAGCCATGATATCATCTCCCCAGACAATAATTTGGATCCACCTGCATATCAGATTTCAGGGGAAGGGGAAGGGGAATTAAATACTCTAGAGGAAATAATAAAAGAAAACTTCCCAGACCTAAACAACAGAAGTTGTGTTGTCTTGATTTGGGGTACAGTGGCATTAGGGTATGCTTGATGCCCAAACTCTCCACCTGTACCTCATTTAATTTCCATCTTTCTTGAGGAAAGATAAGAGGATCCCAGGGAGAGCTTCAGGCTGCCTTGTTTCTGCTTATATTTTTCCAGTGACAAAACCTAAGGGTCACCTCGGAAGGCATATCTGCTTCTTGTCTGCATCTCTGTGTATGAGGAGATCTTAAGTAGATTTGGGTTTCTGTGTGGGAATCCTCCTTCCATCCTTAATTCATAAGTGTGAAAGGTTATTTTGATTTGATGCCAGTTAGTCCAATTTTACATTTTCTAATATTTTCAGTTGGCCACCCTCAGTAATGAGAATGATTTTCAGGTGAACTCTTCACAATGTTTACACTCTGCATACCTTAATTAATTTCATCTCTAATTGTAAAATAATGACCTGGCATCTACAGATGTTATAAAGTAAGTATTGTGCATTCAAAAGTGAAATATATATATCAGTGAAGTTCCTGGTCCTTTTCAAAGCCTCTGTTGACTTAGATTGACATTAATTACTAAGACCTAGATCTGAGTCTCACAAGGGAACCTGGAGCAGGCTATCATATCACTCCAACTTTGATAAGGAAGGACTTAAGGACACAACAATAACTCATCTATGACTGGTCAAGAACACTGTCATATAGGACAAGCTCTGTCCTGAAGGGGGAAATTTCTAATTTATTCTAACATTACTGAAAACTACAAGACTAAGATTAACTGTGCTTTTGCTTAGAAAAGCAAAATTAAACTCTTGTCTGATGTATGGCATCTAAAGATCTCCTATTCTGTGAGGGGTCTCTTGGTTTGGGTAGTAGTTTCTTTTTCTGTGCAGAAGCTTTTTAATTTGATGTAGTCCTATAGGTTTATGCTTGCCTTAGTTTGCTTTGTAATTGAATTCTTTTCATTGAAGATGTCTTTAAAATGTATGCAGAAAAGAGTTCCGCCAATACTTTCCTCTAAGTATCTGATAGCTTGTGGTCTAACATCCAAGTCCTTGTTCCACTTGGAATTTACTTGTGTGTTTGGTGATATATAGTGGTTCAGTCTCATTCTTCTGCATGTTTCAACCCATTTTTCCAACACCATTTGTTGAAGAGACTCTGCTTTCCTCACTTAATAGTCTGGACACCTTTGTCAAAGATTAGATGTCCAAAGGTGTGGGGGCTTACTTCTAGGCTGTCAATTCTATTCCACTGGTTAGTGTGTCTTTTCATGTTCCAGTACCAAGCGGTTTTGATTACAGTGGCCCTATAATACAATTTGTGATCTGGAAGTCTGATGCCTCCAGTTCTGTCCTTTATTCTCAAGATTGTATTGGCAATTCTAGGTCTTTTCTTGTTCTAGATAAACATTTATAGCATTTGTTCTAGTCTCTTAAAAAATGTGGTTGGCGTATTGATGGGGATAGCATTAAATTTGTATATGGCTCTGGGTAGTATATTCATTTTGATGATGTTAATTCTTCCAACCTATGAACATGGAAAATCTTTCCACTTCTTTGTGAACTTTTTAGATCAGACAACACTATAATAACCAAAATACATAAAGAGCTTGCCAAACTCAACAACAAGAAAACAAATAATCCCATACAAAAATGGGGGGAGGACATGGACAGAATATTCACCACAGAAGAGATCCAAAAGGCTGAGAAACACATGAAAAAGTGCTCCAAGTCTTTGATTGTCAGAGAAATGAAAATAAAGACAACAATGAGATACCACTTCACTCCTGTGAGAATCTCACCCATCAGAAAAGGTAGTAGCATCAAATGCTGGAGAGATTGTGGGGTCAAAGGAACCCTTTTGCATTCCTGGTGCAAATGAATGTAAATTGGTTCAACCATGTGGAGAGCAGTCTGGAAAAGCCTCAGAAGGCTAGAAATGGACCTACCCTATGATCCTGCAATTCCTCCCTGGGGATATATCCTAAGGAACCTCACACAACCATACAAAAAAGATCTGTGTACACATATGTTCTTAGGAGCACAATTTGTAATAGCTAAAACCTGGAAGCAACCTAGGTGTCCAACAACAGATGAGTGCCTGAGCAAGTTGTGGTATATATACACAATGGGATACCACTCAGCTATTAAAAACAGTGTGAGTCCCAGAAGATGGCTGAGCTCTGACCACATCTCCTGGAAACAGTAGGATTTTCTGCCTTTAGCAGGCCAGCCAATAAGGGGTCCTAGCGGTAACACCAAGGAGGTGACTATAACTTAATTTGGGTTAAGAATTAGAGTAGGGAAAAAATGGGGAAAATTTTTTTTTCTTCCTTTTAATTTTCAAGCATACCTCCTCCCCCCACCATAACCAGTCCCTGGGGACCAGCTCCTAGCAGGATCCCCTGCTAGGAGCTCCTTTTCTTTACCAAATTCCTGTCCCACCAGGGAGTATCATTAATTCTAAGTCTATACCCTTCTGAAACCTCTGGCCTTTTTTCTTTCTAAGTAGCCAACCCCCCCACCTCACCCCGCATAGCTAATTAAATAACTAAAAATAAATACATTAAAAAAATCCTTTCCTTTCACTGCCCTTTTATGACTGTTCTTTTTCTTATCTTTTTCTTTTTTCTCTCTCTCTTTCTTTTTATTTTTCTTATTCTTATCATCCTTTCTTCCTTAATCCTACAGCTTCCAAAGTCACAGCCCCAAGCCCCCACACCACCAAACAGTGTGCTTTTTTGAATTCACTGATACACATATGGGAATTTCCTTGTACTGCTCTTTAATTACAGCTCTTTTTCTTATATTTTCCCTTTTCTCTCTCTTGTCTCTCTCTCTCTTTTTTAATCTTGTCATACACTTCTTCCTTCTTCTTTGCCAATCTGAATTTGTGAATTATTTGGGGGAAGAAATCTGACTCAGAGTGGACTCTCTATGTGTATCTCTGCTCGACTTCCCTTTCCCCTCTTGTTACCCCTAGAATATACAGTGGATAGTAGATTTGCATAATGGTCTATTCTTGCTATCCCTTCTTTCTTTTCTCTTTCTTCCTCACTGGGATTTGGTTACTATTTTTTCACGGACTGGAGAAATTGTTTGGCTAACTAGTAGTGATTAAACTGCTTCAATACTTGCTTCAGTTGCTACTGTAATTCCGGAGGTTGGTGAGTGCAATTGTCATAAAGGTATTTAGTACAGTGTTGCTTGTACTCAAGACACAACAACTGAGGAACAACAGAGCATAAAAAAAGAAACACATAAATCAAAAAAATGGGTAGATCAAAAACAAATAAAACTGCTACTCCAATGAATGAAGACAAGAGCCCAGAAGAAACTACAAATCAGCCAGAAGTAACCATAGATAAGAAAAGTATGCAAGCAATAATAAACTTATTAATCACAGAAATGAAAACAACATTGGAGGAAAGGAATGGCAGTATTAGGGAAACAACAGTTGAGACCCCCAAGGAAAATACTGATTATCTTGAGGCAATTAGAGAACTGAAAGCTGAAATAGCTGTAATGAAGAAAGAAACTGAGGCAAGGGAAAGCAGACTAACAAGCAGAAAACAGAATTAGTCAGACAGAGGATGAGTTAGAGAAAACAAAGAAAGAGGTGAAAGAGCTTAAAAAGAGATTGAGAGACACTGAAAACAACAACAGAGACATATGGGATGATCTCAAAAGAAGTAACATTTGCGTAATTGGCCTGCCAGAGGAAGAAAGAGAGGAAGGGGAAGCAAACATTCTAGAGGAAATAATAGAAGAAAATTTCCCACACCTGAATAAAAGGAGGCAACCATCACCAAGCCGGCCCTGAAAGAGGTTCTAAAAGACCTCTTATAAACAAGAACATCACTATAATACTTGCAATATATCAGAGTAAACTATTTTTTTTGAACGATGGCACTACAATACATTAAATTCATAATATCAATAAATGTCAATGGCTAAAACGCACCCATCAAAAGGCACAGGGTGGGGGGATGGATCAGAAAACATAACCCAACCATATGCTGCTTGCAAGAATTCCATCTGTCACAACAAGATAAACACAGACTTAAAGTGAAAGAATGGAAAACTATCATATAGGATAACGGACCACAAAAAAGGGCAGGAACAGCCATTCTCATCTCTGACAAAGTAGATTTTAAATTAAATAAAGTAATAAAAGATAGGCAAGGACATTACATAATGATTAGAGGATCAATCAGCCAAGAAGACTTAACAATTATTAACATCTATGCACCCAATGAGGGACTATCTAAATACATGAAGCACCTAAGAAAGAATTTCAAAAATACATCAATAGTAATACAATAATAGTGGGAGACTTCAGTACCCCGCTCTAACACTTAGACAGATCAACAAAGCAGAGAACCAATAAAGATACAAGAGAATTGAATGAAGAGATTGACAGACTAGATGTCTTGGAAATTTTCAGACTCCTCCACCTCAAAAAACTGGAATACACCTTCTTTTCAAATCCACATAACACATACTCAAGGATAGACCGCATGTTAGGCCACAAAGACAGCATCAATAAATTCAAGAGCATTGAAATCATCCCAAGTATCTTCTCAGAACACAGTGGAGTAAAACTAACATTTAACAACAAACAGAAAATTATTAAAAGACACAGAATTTGGAAACTAAACAACACACTCCTTAAGAACCACTGGGTCAGAGACTCACTCAAGCAGGAAATTCAAATGTTCCTGGAAAGAAATGAAAATGAAGACACAACATATCAAAATATTTGGGACACAGCTAAAGCAGTACTGAGAGGGAAACTTATAGACATACAATCACATATTAAACACCAAGAAGAAGCTCAAATGAACGACCTTACTGCACACCTCAAGGACTTAGAGGAAGAGGAACAAAGGAACCATAAAGCAACCAGAAGGACAGAAATCACTAAAGTTAGAGCAGAAATAAATAACATCAAAAATAAAAGAACCATACAAAAGATCAATGAAGCCAAATGTTGGTTCTTTGAAAGATTAAACAAAATTGACAAACCCCTAGCCAGACTCACCAAATAAAAAAGAGAGAAGACTCAAATTAATAGAATGGTAAATGATGGAGGAGATATCACAACAAACACCACAGAAATCCAGAGAATCCTGTGAAACTTCTATAAAGAACATATGCCACCAAGCTAGAGAATCTGGAAGAAATGGAACAATTCCTAGAAACCTATGCCCTTCCAAAACTGAACCAAGAATAACTACAAATCTAAATGCACCAATCACGGACAAAGAAATTGAAACCGTTATTAAGAATCTCCCCAACAACAAAAGTCCTGGACCAGATGGCTTCACAAATGAATTCTACAAAACTTTCAGGAAACAGTTAGTACCCATACTTCTTAAGCTATTCCATAAGACTGAAGAAACAGGAATACTCACTTCCACCTTCTATGAAGCCAACATCACCCTGATACCAAAAGCTGATAGGGACAGAACAAAAAAGGAAAACTACAGACCAATATCTCTGATGTACGTAGATGCCAAAATATTAAACAAGATCTTGGCCAACCGGATATAGCAACATATTAAAAAGATTGTTCATCACGACCAAGTGGGATTCATCCCAGGAATGCAAGGCTGGTTCAACATCCGCAAGTCAATCAATAGATGCAGAGAAAGCCTTTGACAAAATCCAACACCCATTCATGCTCAAAACTCTACAAAAAATGGGAATATATAGGAAATTCCTCAAGATAGTGGAGTCTATATACAGCAAACCTACAGCCAACATCATACTCAATGGACAGAAGCTGAAAGCATTCGCCCTCAGATCGGGGACTAGACAGGGCTGTCCACTGTCAACGTTACTCTTCAACATAGTATTGGAAGTTCTTGCCATAGCAATCAGGCAAGAGAAAGAAATCAAAGGAATACAGATTGGAAGGGAAGAAGTCAAGCTCTCACTATTTGCAGATGATATGATAGTATACATAGAAAGACCTAAAGAATCCAGCAGAAAATTACTGGAAGTTATTAGGCAATATAGCAAGGTATCAGGCTACAAAATCAAAGTAAAAAATCAGTGGCATTTCTTTATGCAAACACTAAATCTGAAGAAGAAGACATCCAGAAATCACTCCCAGTTACTGTTTCAGCAAAATCAATCAAATACCTAGGAATAAAGTTGACCAAAGAAGTGAAAGACTTGTATGCTAAAAACTATGAGTCTCTACTCAAGGAAATAGAAACTGATACCAAGAAATGTTAAGATATCCCATGCTCATGGATAGGAAGAATAAATATCATCAAAATGAATATTCTCCCCAGAGCCATATACAAATTTAATGCAATACCCATCAAAGTTCCACCAAGCTTCTTTAAGAGAATAGAACAAACACTACAATCATTTATCTGGAACCTGAACACCTAGAATTGCGAAAACCATCTTGAGGAAAAAAAACAGAAATGGAGGCATCACATTCCCAGAACTTAAGCCATATTATAAAGCCATCATCATCAAAACAGCATGGTACTGGAACAAAAATAGGCACACAGACCAGTGGAACTGAATTGGAAGCCCAGAAATAAATCCCAACACCTATGGCCATCTAAACTTTGATATGGGGGCCCAAAGGATTAAATGGAAAAAGGAGGCTCTCTTGAATAAATGGTGTTGGGAAAACTGGGTTATAACATGCAGAAGAATGAAATTGAACCACTTTATCTCACCAGAAACAAAAATCAACTCCAAATGGATCAAAGACCTAGATGTCAGACCAGAAACAATCAAATACTTAGAGCAAAACATTGGTAAAACAGTTTCCCATCTACACCTCAAGTACATCTTTGATGAATCAAACCCAATTGCAAGGAAGACTAAAGCAGAAACAAACCAATGGGACTAAATCAAATTGAAAATTTTCTGCACATCGAAAGAAACTATTAAACAAACAGAGAGACCCCTCACAGAATGAGAGAAGATCTTCACATGGCATACATCAGACAAGAAACTAATCACCAAAATATATAAAGAGCTCAGCAAACTTAGCACCACAAAAGCAAATGACCCCATCCAAAAATGGGCAGAGGATATGAACAAAACATTCACTACAGAGGAGATCCAAAAGGCTAACAAACATATGAAAAACTGCTCTAGGTCACTGATTGTCAGAGAAATGCAAATTAAGACAACACTAAGATACCACCTCACTCCTGTAAGAATGGCATACATCAAAAAGGACAGCAGCAACAAATGCTGGAGAGGCTGTGGGGACAGAGGAACCCTTTTACATTGCTGGTGGGAATGTAAATTGGTACAGCCTCTGTGGAGAGCAGTCTGGAAAGCTCTCAGAAGGCTAGACATGGACCTTCCATATGATCCAGTAATTCGTCTCGTGGGGTTATACCCCAAGGACTCCATAACACCCAACCAAAAAGAGGTGTGTATGTTCATAGCAGCACAATTCATAATAGCTAAAACCTGGAAGCAACCCAGGTACCCAACAACAGATGAGTGGCTGAGAAAGCTGTGGTATATATGCACAATGGAATACTATGCAGCTATCAAGAACAATGAACCCACCTTCTCTGACCCATCTTGGACAGAGCTAGAAGGAATTATGTTCAGTGAGCTAAGTTAGAAAGATAAAGATGAGTATGGGATGATCCCGCTCATCAACAGAAGTTGAGTAAGAAGATCTGAAAGGGAAACTAAAAGCAGGACCTAATCAAATTGTAAGTAGGAAACCAAAGTAAAAGCCCTGTGGTGAGGGGTACACATGCAGCTTCCTGGGGGTGGGAGTGGGTGGGAGGGATGGATCACAGTCTTTTGGTGGTGGGAATGGTGTTTATGTACACTCCTAGCAAAATGTAGACATATAAATCAGTAGTTAATTAATATGAGAGGGGGAAAATCATTGTCTCAAAGTTTTTCAAAACACAAACTGAATCTTTTTAATATATAGGCTGGGTATTTGATATGCGGACTCTCTCAAAAGCCTAGACCAAGTAGATTAGAAGCATCCAATAGCACAGCTATATACAAGATACTGGATACTGTACAGCAAACCCTAACAAAAGGACTTTTCAAAGTTAACCCAATTACCAAATAATGTGATGATAACATTAACTATCGCTTGTCTTTTTGAACCCTAAGACAGCAGGAACCTCACATCTCCACTATAGAGCCCCTTCTTTCCCCAGTCCTGGAACCCTTGGATAGGGCCCACTTTCTCGTATGCCTCTCCCAATCCATACCAAATAATATTGCATCCCCGGATCACAACCTAACCAATGCAACGATTGCTACCTCAACATGCTTCACCTCAGACTGTGTCCAGAGACTCCACGTGTGGAATGACAACCCTTCAGCTTCATTACTCGGGTAAGACCTTTCCTTTCATAGTACACTCTAATTTCATCTCAGGTGGTTCACTTTCTAACAAAGTCCCAAAACCTAGATATAAACCAGTTTCTGTGAGAGAGAGCTTATGTGCACACGTATCCATAAACTACTGCAAAATATATACCTGAAAGCAGAAGTACACTAGAGTTTGCAGTCGTACCTCCTAACACTTCCTCTCCACTATTCCAAGCTTTGGTTCCATGATTGCTCAACAATTTGTTTGGCTTTGTATGTTAACTCTCTTCAATCACCAGGTTCCAGATGCCACCAGGTTGCTGGCCAGGCTTCCCTGGATTGAAGACCCCGCCAATGTGTCCTGGAGCTCAGCTTCCCCAGAGACCCACCCTACTAGGGAAAGAGAGAGGCAGACTGGGAGTATGGACCGACCAGTCAACACCCATGTTCAGCGCGGAAGCAATTACAGAAGCCAGACCTTCTACCTTCTGCAACCCTCAATGACCCTGGGTCCATACTCCCAGAGGGATAGAGAATGGAAAAGCTATCAGGGGAGGGGGTGGGATGTGGAGATTGGGTGGTGCGAATTGTGTAGCTGTACCCCTCCTACCCTATGGTTTTGTTAATTAATCCTTTCTTAAATAAAAAAAAATTTTTAAAAAGAAATAATAAATTTGTTTTGGCGAGCCTGAAAAAAAATAAAATGAAAACAGTGTGAATTCACCATATTAAGCTGATATTGGATGGAGCTTGAAGAAATCATGTTAAGTGGAATAAGTCAGAAACAGAAAGATGAATACGTAATGATCTCACTCTCAGGCTAAAGTTGAAAAACAAGATCAGAAGAGAAAACACAAGTACCACCTGAACTGGAATTGGTGTATTGCAGCAATAAAAGATTATGGGGTGGGGGAGTTACAGGTCCAGAAATGATGACAGAGGACCTAGTGGGGGTTGTATTGTTATTTGGAAAACTGAGGAATATTATGCATGTACAAACTATTGAATTTACTGTCTAATATAAAACATTAATCCTCCAACCCAATGATTTTTTAAAAAAATCATTACCCAACCCAATAAAATGATAGAAAATATTACATTAAATCATATTTGTATTTTTAAAAAGAAAATAAATAAACTGATCTAAGGCTTATATTTTAGAGAGTGTGAAAACATCTTCTTTTTTATTTATGTATTCTGAATAAAACTAGAATAGCCCATCTCTTATTTGAAACTCACCATCAAGTTCCAAATTTAATTTTTTTTTAAACCAATAACCCCCCCCCCTTCTCTGGAGAGAGGTGAGTGAGCATACAGGGACAGAAAAAGAAAACAGACTGATAGAAGTGAGTTCCAGGGAGTCGGGCTGTAGCGCAGCGGGTTAAGCGCAGGTGGCGCAAAGCACAAGCAGCGGCATAAGGATCCCGGTTCAAACCCCGGCTCCCCACCTGCAGGGGAGTAGCTTCACAGGTGGTGAAGCAGGTCTGCAGGTGTCTATCTTTCTCTCCTCCTCTCTGTCTTCCCCTCCTCTCTCCATTTCTCTCTGTCCTATCCAACATCGACAACAACAATAATAACTACAACAATAAAACAACAAGGGCAATAAAAGGGAATAAATAAATAAAATAAATATTAAAAAAAAAGAAGTGAGTTCCAGCAGATTTAAATTATAAAAATATTTATTGTTACTAGGTTATTCATTTCATTCTGTATGGCATAATGAGGGGTTGGGATTAGGTGCACTTATTACTTTTTCAGTTCTTTATTGATAAGGATTTGTGTATTTTATCTGTATGTTAGAGAAGGAAGATTCCTGCAACATTTGGAACAGGCCACTTTATATTTTCATGTTTGGCATTTTGCAGCCCTCAGGTTACAAGTAAAGTTTGAATTTACCTTCCCTGGAACAGAGTTCTCTGTCCATTCTGGCTTGATATCAGTGTTTCTGTTGACTTGTCTCAGTGTCAATGAGTCATGTCCAGCCACTGTAGCTCACAGGTAAAGAGAGTTTGCCTTCTCTATTCTCCAGTTGAAGTTTTATTCTTATAAATGAAGTTGAAACAAGCACCTTGGACTGGAAGTACATGTGGAACAGTATTTCTTCTTATGAGAAATTCCTGATTTTCTCTTACTGATTATTTTCTTTTATTAGTCAGTTTCCTGCAGTGTCCACTTGGGCAGACCTCTCTGGGTACAAGGACTTTCAGAGGGAGGTGTGTGCTGAGTAAAAAGCAGTGTCTGGTTCCTAGAAAGACCTCTGCTCTGCTGCCAAGTGACTTTGTCATAAATTCTTCAGCCATAAAATGGAAGTAAGTTAGTGTCTATCACACCATTTTTGGTTTGGGAACAATTTAAGGAAATATCTGAGTTACTTGGCACAACTCTTGGCTAGGAGAAAGTGTGCAGTAAGTGTCAAATGGAGTTCTTCCCAATCAGGAAAAATGGCTGGTCATGATGTGAGAAGTGAGTGTCAGTTTAGGTGAGAGACCCCTTGAGCTAGACTTCATTATATGAGGGTGTTTTTCCCATAGTGAAATGACGTGAATTTAAGTGTTCTGACCATCTTCTTCCAAAGTCTATGGGACTTGAATTGGAGACTGGCTTTCTAGAAGGGATTCATACAGCCAATTCCAAAATATTGCTTGCTTCTGTGATCCTTTGTTTCTATGGTCCTCACATCCAAGGAATGCTACAGTTAGTTGTGGGAAATGGGTTGGGGAGGAACAGCAGGAATCATCTTGTCTCTCACCCCTCATACTTAATGTCCCATGTGTTTCACTGTCTCCACCCCAGACACACCTGCTTGATCCCAGATCACGTGGTAAGTTGCATCTGGATGTAGGCTATCAATAGGAAGCTCTAAGGACAGTCCATTCAGGCATCTGGACAGGCAGGATCTCCAAAGGGCCATTAGGGTCTGAATGCATGGTCATAAAAGTTAATAAAGGTAGGCTTATACTTTGTTGGCGCATGCCCAAAAATGGAATAGTGGTAGAAAGACACTTAAGGACTGAGAAGACTGAAGTCTTAAACATAATCCCTTTTAGTCACTGCACTGGCACCCATGCTAATGGCTGGTGGTACAGTGGAGCTTTATCAGTCTGCTGAGCATCTACCATAGCCTATAGTTTGTTCTGCAGGTTATAAAACTATCCTATCCCCAGACCAACAAAATCCTCAAAAGGGTCAGAATACCTGACTTTTCTCAAGCAACATGGAGAGCACCGAGGACTGAGGAACAGTGCCAGGTGCAGCCTTTGGAAGGACCACTTGTAGTAAGCTTGGATTCTTGCCTCATGGGTGGTCTAATTGTCCCCCAGCTTGTGTTTGGGCCAATGCACCCACTTCCATCTAATGTTTCTGGCAGAGGAATTCTAGTGGTCACTGGACACCATTAGCTCTTAGAATGGAAACCATTAGGTCTAACCATGGGTTACTGCTTGGATCCTTGAGCTTGTTGTTGAAATGTAGGGACTTTCATCCAGATGGCCCAGATGTAGAGAGTTTGGAAAGATACGAACCTAGCAAGAAGCTGCCACCTGGGGGTCTCTGATCATCCCTTTATGAGGAGGGGGTTTAGTAGCATTTATCTCAGTACTATTAAATGAAGAAAACTATGGGAAGGAATTTTAGTGTCGGGTGGATTGGGTTAGATCCTGTTTTTCCCCAAAACTTTATGTTCTTGCTAAGAGCAAAACCTCTCAGTGCTGCAACCTCCTCTGTCATGTGGGTACAGAGCTTTAGCAACAAGGAAATGCAGAGGAATCACTTTGTTAGAAAAAGGCTGGTCTTCAATAAACCAGTATGGACACAGGATTTAGTAGAGATACCAAAGTCAGAGAAAATAGAGCAGATGTGTTTACCTATTGGGAAGCTCATTCCTTAATTAAACAAACTGAAAGCAAAATCAGTCTAAATTCTAGTCTCTTCCTTTTGCAAAATACAGTGCACTTACCGAGATATTTCTCAACCTGGAGCTATATAGATCCTTTTATGAAACTTTGTTTGATACAGTATAGAGCACAGTATTGGTTATTTCTGTCCCTCAAGTGCCCTAGAGGTTTGATAATCTAACACCATATCTGTTATATGACTAGGAAGGAAGTCAAACTCCTCTAAGCTTCAATTTTATCTTCTGTCAAAGGATATAGTAATTGTCCCTATCAATACTTCTATAAGGATTCAAGTAATATAGCATATGGAGTGCATTTTGTTCATATCTGGCAAAAAAGACAGAGGGAAAATTTAAAATATAAAAAGTTGCCGGTGTTGCACATCAAGTAGTAAAGTGCTAATATTAATGCCAACTTAGATTATTTTAAAATATGTACTGTAATCCTTGAGTTATCCACTCAGGGACATTTTAAGAAGTATTAAATGTAATTCATTAAAACTAAAACAATAGGGAGTTGGGCGGTAGCACAGCAGGTTAGGCACCCATGGCACAAAGTGCAAGGACTGATATAAGGATCCCCACCTGTAGAGGAGTCGCTTCACAGGCAGTGAAGCAGGTCTGCAGGTATCTGTCTTTCTCTCCCCCTCTCTGTCTTCCCCTCTTCTCTACATTTCTCTCTGTCCTATACAACAATAACAATAATAACTACAACAATAATGAAAAAGAACAAGGGCAACAAAAGGGAAAATAAATTAATTTTTAAAAAATATAAAAAAACTAAAATAATAAAAGCATTTGTTATAAACAATGAAAAGAGATAAGGCATAAATGTAAAATAAAGGAAGGTAATAAATAGAAATAATATAAAATGA
Source organism: Erinaceus europaeus (assembly GCF_950295315.1). Lineage (NCBI taxonomy): Eukaryota > Metazoa > Chordata > Mammalia > Eulipotyphla > Erinaceidae > Erinaceus > Erinaceus europaeus. The sequence continues at coordinate 99,074,096 of NC_080162.1, read as the reverse complement.
TTGTAAATTGGTAAGTATGAAACCAACTATATAAGTAATCACTTTAATTATGAATGATAGAGTAACAATTAAAAGACATAATATCAGAGTCGTGATCTGGATGTGGTGTATTGCACCAAAGCAAAAGTCTTTGGGAATGGAAGAGTAGGTAAGGGATAAAAGGGCTCTTGTACATGATGGTGGAATAAAAGACCAGAGTTGAAGGTAAAATAGGACATTGCACCAATACACCAACAATTGTACTATAAACCATTAACAATATCCTGACAAAGTAGAAAATATATACCTTGGAAATTTAAGAGAATGATGGAAAATTTAAAAGTATGCTTTCCCACTACAAAGTGATTATAAGTTAATAACAAAAATGGCAGGGAAATTCATAAACATATGGAAATGAGACAGCCTATTTCTAAATAAACCACAGGTGAATTAAAGAGCAAAATCTTGGATGTGAGGGCGATCTGGCTCCGAGATCTGTCACCTCATTGATCGCCAGGGTTGATTCGGCTGATCTGGCTGGGTAGGTGGGTATCTCTTTCCTCCATAACCACTCCATGTGCATCCCTCCTGAATCTGCACGTTCGGTCTGTCAAAGAGGACGGCCTTTCCCGAGTAGAGAGAGACTGGACTTCGGTAGAAGGTATAGGAGCAGCTGCGCTCTCCTGCTAGAACCTCCAAACAAGCACTCAAAGATCAAAATCTTGAGCTAAATGAAATTATATTTTGACCCAAAATAAAACTTATTAAAAATCAGGGCAAGTATAGAATTCATAACATCATATGCATATATTTGAAAAGAAAGATCTATAATTAACCTAACTTTCTACTTTGGAAAAGTAAAGAATGAAGACCAAATCACACTGTGGTGGAATAAAATGATGTTTGGATTATGGCTGAACTGACACCTATCTGATACCTATTTTAGGGAAATGCAAGATCCTATAAATCAACATTTCCTTAATAACGTGACACTGGAGTAAAAAAAGACAAGAAAAGAAAAGGAAAAGGCAGTTTATAGCTAAAACAATTAGAAGTAAAGCAGTACTGAAAATTAGAGTAGATATGAGTGAAATTTTAGAAAGGGAACAACAAATATAAAGTTTTTCTAAACATTTTTTTGAAATTAAAAAAAAATCCAAAACAAAAAATCAAAAACAAAACAGAAGCAAGGAAACTAAGATTTATGAGAACTGGAAGTCGGACGGTAGCGCGGCAGGTTAAGCATAGGTGGCACAAAGCGCAAAGACCAGCTGAAGGATCCCAGTTCCAGCCCCTGGCTCCCCACCTGGAGGGGAGTCGCTTCACAGGTGGTGAAGCAGGTCTGCAGGTGTCTATCTTTCTCTCCCCCTCTCTGTCTTCCCCTCCTCTCTCCATTTCTCTCTGTCCTATCCAACAACAAAGACATCTATAACAACGTAATAACTACAACAATTTTTTAAAAAGGGAAAAAATGAATAAATAAATATTTAAAAATTTTAAAAAAGATTTATGAGAACTATGGTGATTATTTTTGGGAGATGGAAGGGTGGGGATACAGAACTTTGGTGATGGGTATGATATGGAACTATGCATTTTAATCTGAGGATCTTGTAACAAACTATAAGTAACAAATTAAAGAACAGATAATAGTGCTAGGGAGAGACTATTCAGTAGTGGCATGCATATTCCAGCACCTAGGCTTATTCCCCAGTGCCACACTAAGTAAATTAACAAATATAAGAATAAAATGGCTCTACACATATACTACATAACTTATAAAGATGAATTCAAATGGACTGTATTAGTTTCCCATTACTATTATTATGAATTACCATAAACCCAATGTGATTAAAACACACATATTTATTATCTGATCATTTCAGATATTAGAAAGTCAAAAAGATTCTCATTAGAATAGAATTAAGGTGTTGGCAGAAAGTAATTTCTTTCAGAAGTTTCTAAGAGTGAACTCTTTTCCTTTATTTTTTCCACTTATGACTTTAAAGACTGCCTAAATCCCTTAGCTCATGGCCCTCTTCAATCTTCAAAGCCAATAATGGTTAGATGAGTCTTTCTCATATCACATCACTCTGATCTGATCCCCCCGTCTTCTTTTTCTTTCACATGAAAGTGCATTGAGACTACATTCACTTCACAGTCAGATGCAATAATGAGGACCCCATAAGTGACCCCAGGAGATGCAAGGGGCCACACTTTCCATTTCTGGTGGGTCACATCAGCCACCAGTTTTCTCAAAGGATAATGTCTGAGTATGATTTTCTACCCTTCTGTGACCTCCTAGGAACTAGCTGTCACAAAACTCAGCCCTTGGGCATCCATGGTTGAGGTTAAGATCTATTATGGGCTACTTGGTTTTGTGCCAGTTATGGCCACAGAAAGTTCCCAGATTCCAACTAGATGCTTTGCCAAGGAGATTATAGGAAACAGAATGGAGGTGACTTTGTAAAATAAAGCAACCTATAAAACAAAACTAAACCTAGATCCCCTAAAAAACAACTCAACACTGACACCTTGTAACCTAAAAATAAATGTTATATGGCCTATATGGAGAGCAAGCATGTCAGATCAGTAATGAGACCTGAGGTCACTCAACACCCTCATGGAGTAAGAGGGACCAAACACACAGTTCAGCCTCAGTGGTTCACAGACAACCACTTGGTTGGTGAAGGCTGGTTTTCATCATCATACCTCTCAATTTCTGGCTTGGATTTACTAGCACAGGCCTTGGCTTTTTATTTTACAGCTTAAAGATGTGCCTCTTAAGGGTTGAATCATATTTAGTTTTCAGCAGCTGTTTTATGAGGTTATATTTTCAGGCAGAACAGGCAAATTGTGTGGTCATAAAAAGTCAACTATGAAGTGTGTTAAACTGACAGATGTTCCCAGATCCCACCCCACAGGATGCATTTTTAATAGGCTTCCTGGGTGATTCTGTAACACAGACATTAATGCCTAGGAAATATTTTAAAATGTTAATGCACAATTAAACTATTATTCCCAACTTATTTTTAAAAAATTAGTCTGGGTACAAAGGGGTAACTAGGATGTTACAAAATACCCTTTCAAATTTATTTTAGAGAAAGTTCTGCAATCCACTTTTCACAAAAGGATGGAAACTGGGTTTGCTAAGGCAAATCAGGTGTTTCAACCACAAAGCTGCAGAGGAAGAACAGTGGCAAAGCCCCAGCCTCCAGTCTATGACACAAAGGCCAAAAGACCTCCCTAGGGAGAGAATGATTCTCACTATAATTCAGATTAATGTGGCACAAGGAAATATCTCAGTTATATAGAACATTGTGAATCTCCTGCAAACATTTTCCTAGACAACAAAAAAGAGTTAATACACAATTGTTTGGGAAGATTTTCCATCCCCCCCCCCCAAGCTCTTCTTTTCTGATAAACCTTTATGCTTACAAATCACATCCATTGGTTGATCTTTCGAGTCTTTTTTCTTTTACTTTTTTAAAATTTATTTAAAAAAGGAGACATTAACAAAACCATAAGATAAGAGGGATACAACTCCACACAGTTCCCACCACCAGATCTCTATATCCCATCCCCTCCCCTAATAGCTTTCCTATTCTTTATCCCTCTGGGAGTATGGACCCAAGGTCATTGTGGGATACAGAAGGTGGAAGGTCTGGCTTCTGTAATTGCTTCCCCGCTGAACATGGGTGTTGACTGATCAATACTCCCAGCCTGCCTCTCTCTTTCCCTAGTAAGGTGAGGCTCTGGGGAGGCAGAGCTCCAGAATACATTTGATGGGGTCCTCTGTCCAGGGAAGTCTAGTTGGCATCACGCCAGCATCTGGAACCTGGGGGCTGAAAAGAGAGTTAACGTACAAAGCCAAACAAATTGTTGAACAATCATGGACCTAATGGCTAGAATAGTGCAGACGAAGTGTTGGGGGGGTCCTCCATTTTGTAGATAGCAAGTTGGCATATTTTAGTTATATTTAAAAAGGCCTGTAGCTATACTAGGTTTTTTTTTTCTTTTTTTTTCTCTGAGCCTGAAATCTGATATGCAGGTGGATCCAAGTTATTATCTGGGGAGATGATGTCATGGCTGGAAAAGGGAAAGAAAGCTGTATCAGGGAAGAGAGTAGCTCCTTAATATGGGGCTTTAATATTAATATTGTTTACTGTAAACCCCATCAATTTGATTTGGTCTGGGGCCCATAATCAGCTTAGATGCTTATGTGACCTCTTAATCCCTGTAGATCTGAGCTCACATCCGTGGTCATGAGTAGAAACATTCCAAACTGCCACTATATCAACCCATCTTCCTCTGGTGTAGTATAGAGTGTGTTGTCCATCCTCCCTTCAGAGAATCCAAGTTGAGGGCTAGGTCCTATGCAGGGCCCACAAAGGGGTGTATTTTGTTGTTTCTGATAGAGATGACCGGTAGCAATAGAGAGAGGGATTTATTTGAGGTCTAGGCCCATCATGTCTGTTTAGGAATCTCAGGACTCCCTAAATAGGGTCCCAGCTGATGGGGTCACCTGATAGTGACTGAAGAGTCATCATTAAAGTATGCCAGTCTCTTGTCCTTATTTAGCTTTTGTAGTCCTTGCTTTGCTAAGGATAGCTTTGGAGTGAGTGAGAGAACTGTAATAGGAAGTAGGTGAGGAGGTTATCTAAGTCTAATTAGATACTGTTTCATTAGGAACTTTATGCTGACTCACTGCTCACTATTGTGTACTTTTCCTTTTTGGTATATATTTTGCCCTAATTTATGGATATGTGTGAACATATGCCCTATCTCATGGGACCTAGTCTATATCTAGGATTTATGACTTTGTTAGGAAGTGATCCGCCTGGAATGGGATTAGAGCATACTATGAAAAGAAAGGTCTCACCTGAATAATGAAGCTGAAGGGCTGTCATTCCACACCTGAAGTCTCTGGACACAGAAGAGAAGCTGAAGCTGAAGAGAAGCATGCTGAGGCATTGATTAGGGTGGGATGGGCGGATGCAATATTATTTGGTATGAATTGAGAAAAACATGCAGGAAAGTGCACCCCATCCTAAGGTTCCAGGACTGGGAGAAATATAGGCTCTATAAAGGAAATTGGAGGTTCTTGCTGTCTTAGGGTTCAACAAGACAATAGATAGTTATTGTTATAATTATTACATTATTTGGTAATTGGGTTAACTTTGAAAAATCCCTTTGTTAAGATTTTATGTATAATACCCAACATCACCATAATTTATGTTCTTTGACATCATTTGTATATAGCTGTACCACCAGTTGCTTCTGTTCTCCCTGGTCTAGGCTTTTGAGAGAGTCAACATATCAAAGACTCAGCCTATGTATTAAAAAGACTCAGTCTGAGTTTGAGACATTCAATTAATTTTCCCCTCTCAAATTAATTAAATAGTGATTTATATGACTACAAATTAATAGGAGTGTACATAAACACCATTTCCACCACCAAAAGACTGTGTCCTATTCCACCCACCCCACCCCCACCACTCCAGGAAGCCGAATATCCACCTGCACCCTCACCCCAGGGTTTTTACTTTGGTGCCCTACTCCAGATTTAGTTAGATCTTGCTTTTAGTTTCCCTTTCTGTTCTTCTCTCTCAACTTCTGTTGATGAGTGGGATCATCCCATACTCATCTTTATCTTTCTGACTTAGCTCACTTAACATAATTCCTTCTAACTCTGTCCAATATGGGTCAGAGAAGGTGGGTTCATTGTTCTTAATAGCTGCATAGTATTCCATTGTGTATATATACCACAGCTTTCTCAGCCACTCATCTGTTGTTGGGCACCTGGGTTGCTTCCAGATTTTAGTTATTAAGAATTTTGCTGCTGTCAACATAGGTGTACAAATATCTTTCTGGTTGGGTATTTTGGAGTCCTTGGGGTATATCCCCAAGAGAGGAATTTTTGGGTCATATGGAAGGTCCATGTCTAGCCTTGTGAGAGTTTGAGTCTTTTTTCTTTTTAAATATATTTTATTTAAAGACTGAGCAGTGGTGTACCAGGTTAGACGAAATACAAGAACCAGCTTAGGGATCCTACTTCAAGCCCCTGGGTCTCCACTTGCAGTTGGGGTGAGGGGTGCAGGGTGGAGAGATCTCTTTACAAGCTGTAAAGCAGGTCTTCAGGTGCCCCCATTTTCCCCTCCTCTCTCAGTTTATCTCTGTCCCATGCAACAGCAACAACAGCAGCAGAACAACAACAGCAATGGAAATAAGGTGGCTGCCAGGAACAGTGGATTCTTAGTGAAGGCACCAAGCCTCATCAACAACCCTGGAGACAAATTATAAATAATTTACTTATTTACTTTGGATAGAGTCAGAAAAATTGAGAGGGCAAGAGGAGATAGATAGATAGATAGATAGATAGATAGATAGATAGATAGATAGATAGATAGATGATAGATACTAGAGAGAACTGCAGCACTGCTTCACCACTCATGAAGCTTTCCCCTGTACCTGGGTACTGGGGACTCGAACCTGAGTCTTTCACATGATAACATGGTTGCTCAACCAGTTGCATTACCTCCCAGCCCTGACTTCTTGATTCTTTTATGAATTGGCTTTCAGTATTTTATTCTGTAGGGTCTACAGTCTCAGTTTCCCTGTTAGCCACACTGAACCTATGACAATGGTCTGACAAGGAGGCAGTTAGTTGTCTATAAGGTGGTTCTGTTTTCCAAACAGGGCTCACACACATTCACTGGGCTATAAGAACTCATTCTACCTGCAGGGAGAGGAAACTGTTGCATTAAAGGTGCCAATTTAGCACCGAGTATTTATTACTAGATTACTCTAATGCCCATTCCAGCCCCAAAACCATCTGCATAATAGCAGTCGACTGAATGTACTGCTTACTGGAGATAGACAGCATATTGGCGATTTTGTGGATCGATGTACACATTTTATTTCTAGCTCTCACAATTCAGGAGAAAGATGAGATAGGGAAGGTCAGAGAGAATGAGCCAAGATTCAACTTGGATAGCAAAAACTCAGATTCTTTCCACTGCCATTTCATTTACCAGCTATACAGCATAATCGTCAGTTCCTGCAAGTGTTCTCTCTTTAAAAAATATTTTATTTCTTCATTTATTTTCATAGATACAGCAAGATTTTGTGAGGAACATAGGGAGATAGTGTGAAGGATAAAGAGAGACACCTGCAGATCTGCAGATCTTCACACTACTTGTGCTGCTTTATTCCTGCAGGTGAGGACAGGGGTTTTGAACCTGGATCCTTTTTGCACTGTAACAAGTATGTTTAACTGAGTGCACCACTACCTAACTCCAGGTGCTCTCTTGATACATTACTCAAGTTATGTTTTTCTTTTTTTTATTATTTATTTATTTATTTATTCCCTTTTGTTGCCCTTGTTGTTTTATTGTTGTAGTTATTATTGTTGTTGTTGTTGTTAGATAGGAAAGGGAGAAATGGAGAGAGGGGAAGACAGAGAGGAGGAGAGAAAGATAGACACCTGCAGACCTGCTTCACCGCCTGTGAAGCGACTTCCCTGCAGGTGGGGAGCTGGGGTTTGAACCGGGATCCTTATGCCAGTCCTTGTGCTTTGCGCCACCTGCGCTTAACCCGCTGCACTACAGCCCGACTCCCTCAAGTTATGTTTTTCATGGAGCTTTCTTCTAGAAATATTTGTTCTCAGTAACATTTCAACTTCTCTTGGTTGTTTAACACCCAAACCAGAAAGAACAAGAGAAAACCATGCATGCTTCTTCCAGTCACATTGCAATTTTGTGTTTACTTTGAGGTAAAAAGAATTTTGTAGGGAGGTTGAGACCCCCAAGGAAAATACTGATTATCTTGAGGCAATTAGAGAACTGAAAGCTGAAATAGCTGTAATGAAGAAAGAAGCTGAGGCAAGGGAAAGCAGACTAACAGAAGCAGAAAACAGAATTAGTCAGACAGAGGATGAGTTAGAGAAAACAAAGAAATAGGTGAAAGAGCTTAAAAAGAGATTGAGAGACACTGAAAACAACAACAGAGACATATGGGATGATCTCAAAAGAAGTAACATTCTTAGAATTGGCCTGCCAGAGGAAGAAAGAGAGGAAGGGGAAGCAAACATTCTAGAGGAAATAATAGAAGAAGACTTCCCAGACCTGAATAACAGAAAGGATATCAAGATTCAAGAGGCCCAGAGAGTGCCAAACAGAATCAACCCAGATCTGAAGACACCAAGACACATCATAGTCACAATGAGAAGAAGTTAGGATAAAGAAAGGATCCTAAAGGCTGCAAGAGAGAAACAAAAAGTCACATAAGATTATCTGCAGACTTCTCCAGTCAAACTCTAAAAGCCAGAAGGGAGTGGCAAGATATCTAACGAGCCCTGAATGAAAAAGGGTTTCAACCAAGGATAATATATCCTGCTAGACTTTCATTCAAACTAGATGGAGGGATCAAAATCTTCTTAGATAAACAACAGTTAAAGGAGGCAACCATCACCAAGCTGGCCCTGAAAGAGGTTCTAAAAGACCTCTTATAAACAAGAACATCACTATAATACTAGCAATATATCAGAGCAAACAATTTTTTTTGAACAATAGCACTACAATACATTAAATCCATAATATCAATAAATGTCAATGGCTTAAACTCACCCATCAAAAGGCAAGGGTGGGGGGATGGATCAGAAAACATAACCCAACCATATGCTGCTTTCAAGAATCCCATCTGTCACAACAAGATAAACACAGACTTAAAGTGAAAGGATGGAAAACTATCATACAGGCTAATGGACCACAAAAAAGGGCAGGAACAGCCATTCTCATCTCAGACACGATAGATTTTAAATTAAATAAAGTAATAAAAGATAGGCAAGGACATTACATAATGATTAGAGGATCAATCAGCCAAGAACACTTAACAATTATTAACATCTATGCACCCAACGAGGGACCATCTAAATACATTAAGCACCTACTGAAAGAATTTAAAAAATACATCAATAGTAATACAATAATAGTGGGAGACTTCAATACCCCACTCTCTCACTCAGACAGATCAACAAAGCACAGAACCAATAAAGATACAAGAGAAATTAAATGAATTAAATGAAGAGATCGACAGACTAGACCTCTTGGACATTTTCAGACTCCTTCACCCAAAAAGCTGGAATATACCTTCTTCTCAAATCCACATAACACATACCCAAGGATAGACCACATGTTATGCCACAAAGACAGCATCAATAAATTCAAGAGCATTGAAATCATCCCAAGTATCTTCTCAGAACACAGTGGAGTAAAACTAACATTTAACAACAAACAGAAAATTATTAAAAGTAACAGAATTTGGAAACTAAACAACATGCTCCTTAAGAACCACTGGATCAGAGACTGACTCAAGCAGGAAATTCAAATGTTCCTGGAAACTAATGAAAATGAAGACACAACCTATCAAAATATTTGGGACACAGCTAAAGCAGTACTGAGAGGGAAACTTATAGCCATACAATCACATATTAAACACCAAGAAGAAGCTCAAATGAACGACCTTACTGCACACCTCAAGGACTTAGAGGAAGAGGAACAAAGGAACCCTAAAGCAACCAGAAGGACAGAAATCACTAAAGTTAGAGCAGAAATAAACAACATCGAAAATAAAAGAACCATACAAAAGATCAATGAAGCCAAATGTTGGCTCTTTGAAAGATTAAACAAAATTGACAAACCCCTAGCCAGACTACCAAACAAAAAAGAGAGAAGACTCAAATTAATAGAATGGTAAACGATGGAGGAGATATCACAACTGACATCACAGAAATCCAGAGAATCCTGCGAAACTTCTATAAAGAACTATACGCCACCAAGCTAGAGAATCTGGAAGAAAGGGAACAATTCCTAGAAATCTATGCCCTTCCAAAACTGAACCAAGAATAACTACAAAATCTAAATGCACCAATCACAGACAAAGAAATTGAAACCGTTATTAAGAATCTCCCCAACAACAAAAGTCCTGGACCAGATGGCTTCACAAACGAATTCTACAAAACTTTCAGGAAACAGTTAATACCCATACTTCTTAAGCTATTCCATAAGATTGAAGAAGCAGGAATACTCCCTTCTACCTTCTATGAAGCCAACATCACCCTGATACCAAAAGCTGATAGGGACAGAACAAAAATAAAAACTACAGACCAATATCTCTGATGAATATAGATGCCAAAATATTAAACAAGATCTTGGCCAACCGGATACAACAACATATCAAAAAGATTGTTCATCACGACCAAGTGGGATTCATCCCAGGAATGCAAGGCTGCTTCAACATCCGTAAGTCAATCAATGTCATTCACAACATCAATAAAAGCAAAGCCAAAAACCACATGATTATCTCAATAGATGCAGAGAAAGCCTTTGACAAAATTCAACACCCGTTCATACTCAAAACTCTACAAAAAATGGGAATAGATAGGAAATTCCTCAAGATAGTGGAGTCTATATACAGCAAACCTACAGCCAACATCATACTCAATGGACAGAAGCTGAAAGCATTCCCCTTCAGATCGGGGACTAGACAGGGCTGTCCACTGTCACCGTTACTCTTCAACATAGTATTGGAAGTTCTTGCCATAGCAATCAGGCAAGAGAAAGAAATCAAAGGAATACAGATTGGAAGGGAAGAAGTCAAGCTCTCACTATTTGCAGATGATATGATAGTATACATAGAAAGACCTAAAGAATCCAGCAGAAAATTACTGGAAGTTATTAGGCAATATAGCAAGGTATCAGGCTACAAAATCAATGTACAAAAATCAGTGGCATTTCTTTATACAAACACTAAATCTGAAGCAGAAGACATCCAGAAATCACTCCCAGTTACTGTTTCAGCAAAATCAATCAAATACCTAGGAATAAAGTTGACCAAAGAAGTGAAAGACTTGTATGCTGAAAACTATGAGTCTCTACTCAAGGAAATAGAAACTGATACCAAGAAATGTTAAGATATCCCATGCTCATGGATAGGAAGAATAAATATCATCAAAATGAATATTCTCCCCAGAGCCATATACAAATTTAATGCAATACCCATCAAAGTTCCACCAAGCTTCTTTAAGAGAATAGAACAAACACTACAATCATTTATCTGGAACCTGAAAACACTTAGAATTGCCAAAACCATCTTGAGGAAAAGAAACAGAAATGGAGGCATCACACTCCCTGATCTTAAACTATATTATAAAGCCATCATCATCAAAACAGCATGGTACTGGAACAAAAATAGGCACAAAGACCAGTGGAACAGAATTGGAAGCCCAGAAATAAATCCCAACACCTATGGGCATCCCATCTTTGATAAGGGGGCCCAAAGGAATAAATGGAAAAAGGAGGCTCTCTTCAATAAATGGTGTTGGGAAAACTGGGTTATAACATGCAGAAGAATGAAATTGAACCACTTTATCTCACCAGAAACAAAAATCAACTCCAAATGGATCAAAGACCTAGATGTCAGACCAGAAACAAGCAAAGACTTAGAGGAAAACATTGGTAAAACACTTTCCCACCTACACCTCAAGGACAACTTTGATGAATCAAACCCAATTGCAAGGAAGACTAAAGCAGAAACAAACCAATGGGACTACATCAAATTGAAAAGCTTCTGCACATCCAAAGAAACTATTAAAAAAACAGAGAGACCCCTCACAGAATGAGAGAAGATCTTCACATGGCATACATCAGACAAGAAACTAATCAGCAAAATATATAAAGAGCTCAGCAAACTTAGCACCACAAAAGCAAATGACCCCATCCAAAATGGGCAGAGGATATGAACAAAACATTCACCTCAGAGGAGATCCAAAAGGCTAACAAACATATGAAAAACTGTTCTAGGTCACTGATTGTCAGAGAAATGCAAATTAAGACAACACTAAGATACCACTCACTCCTGTAAGAATGGCATACATCAAAAAGGACAGCAGCAACAAATGCTGGAGAGGCTGTGGGGACAGAGGAACCCTTTTACATTGCTGGTGGGAATGTAAATTGGTACAGCCTCTGTGGAGAGCAGTCTGGAAAGCTCTCAGAAGGCTAGACATGGACCTTCCATATGATCCAGTAATTCGTCTCGTGGGGTTATACCCCAAGGACTCCATAACATCCAACGAAAAAGAGGTGTGTATGTTCATAGCAGCACAATTCATAATAGCTAAAACCTGGAAGCAACCCAGGTGCCCAACACCAGATGAGTGGCTGAGAAAGCTGTGGTATATATGCACAATGGAATACTATGCAGCTATCAAGAACAATGAACCCACCTTCTCTGACCCATCTTGGACAGAGCTAGAAGGAATTACGTTCAGTGAGCTAAGTCAGAAAGATAAAGATGAGTATGGGATGACCCCATTCATCAACAGAAGTTGACTAAGAAGATCTGAAAGGGAAACTAAAATCAGGACCTGATCAAATTGAAAGTAGGGCACCAAAGTAAAAGCCCTGTGGTGAGGGGTACACATGCAGCTTCCTGGGCCAGTGGGGGGTGGGAGTGGGTGGGAGGGATGAGTCACAGTCTTTTGGTGGTTGGAATGGTGTTTATGTACACTCCTAGCAAAATGTAGACATATAAATCAGTAATCAATTAATATGAGAGGCGGAAAATCAGTTGTATGTCTCAAAGTTTCTCAAAACACAAACTGAATCTTTTAATATATAGGCTGGGTATTTGATATGCGGACTCTCTCAAAAGCCTAGACCAAGTAGATTAGAAGCATCCAATAGCACAGCTATATACAAGATACTGGATACTGTACAGCAAACCCTAACAAAAGGACTTTTCAAAGTTAACCCAGTTACCAAATAATCTGATGATAACATTAACTATCGATTGTCTTTTTGAACCCTAAGACAGCAGGAACCTCACATCTCCACTATAAAGCCCCTACTTCCCCCAGTCCTGTAATCTTTGGATAGGGCCCACTTTCCCGTATGCATCTCCCAATCCATACCAAATACTATTGCATCTGCCGATCACAACCTAACCAACGCAACTATTGCCACCTCAACATGCTTCACCTCAGACTGTGTCCAGAGACTTCACGTGTGGAATGACAACCCTTCAGCTTCATTACTCGGGTGAGACCTTTCCTTTTATAGTACACTCTAATTTCATCTCAGGTGGTTCACTTTCTAACAAAGTCCCATAACCTATATATACACCAGTTTCTGTTATAGAGAGCTTATCTTTACACCTATCCATAAACTACTACAAAATATATACCTGAAGTCAGAAGTACACTAGAGTTTCCCTAACACTTCCTCTCCCACTATTCCAAGCTTTGGTTCCATGATTGCTCAACAATTTGTTTGGCTTTGTATGTTAACTCTCTTCAATCACCAGGTTCCACATGCCACCAGGATGCTGGCCAGGCTTCCCTGGATTGAAGACCCCACCAATGTGTCCTGGAGCTCTGCTTCCCCAGAGACACACCCTACTAGGGAAAGAGAGAGGCAGACTGGGGGTATGGACCGACCAGTCAACGCCCATGTTCAGCGGGGAAGCAATTACAGAAGCCAGACCTTCTACCTTCTGCAACCCTCAATGACCCTGGGTCCATGCTCCCAGAGGGATAGAGAATGGGAAAGCTATCAGGGGAGGGGGTGGGTTATGGAGATTGGGTGGTGGGAATTGTGTGGAGTTGTACCCCTCCTACCTTATGTTTTTGTTCATTAATTCTTTCTTAAATAAAAAATTTAAAAAAAAAGAATTTTGTAGGGAGGTAGAGCTACATGGACTCACACATCCCCTCCATCTATTCTTAGGAGATACATGGGCTATCAGAAAGACCATGTAGCATCAAAAGACAAACCATGGTCGGCAACTTTGTTCCAACCTCTATGCCAAACAATACGTTAGAAGCTTTCTACCCCATCACTTGCCTTTGTCATTATGGCAGCCCTACTGCTGTGATCACCGTTTTCAAGAAGGAAAATGAGACTTTGGGAGTTTTAAAACAATTTTCTAAAGGAACTTAGTTCCACTGAGTCTGAGACCCAGCACTTAACTGTGGGCCAGCCTGACCTCAAAGCCTGTACACTTGATCCCTAAAGTCGCTGCCTTTTACAATAAGATTTCGATTAATTTTTAATAAATCTTTCATTTTATATTTCTTAAAGAATGTTAATTAATTAATCAATTTACTTATTGGATAGAGACAGAGAGAAATCAAGAGAGGAGGGGTTATATATAGGGAGAGAGAAAGAGAAATACTTGTGGCACTGCTTCACCTCATCTGAATCTTTCCCCCTGCAAGTGGGAATCAGGGCTTTGAACCTGAGTCCTTGTACATTGTAACATATGCATTAAACCAGGTGCACCACTGCCTGACGCTAAAATATTTCTTTATTATCTCTTTTGGAGCATGACTTGTGATAACCTGGAGATAAAGAGCTAAGTGAAACATCAACCTTGTCCTTTTGCTTATTCTAGTGGAGGAGTAGATGCTGCTATGACGAAAAAATTATGGTAAAAATTTTTTTAAAAAAAAATTATGGTATCCACAAAGGTGGGTCAGACTCAAGATACGGTGGAAGTTGAAGGATAGAAATATCTGATTCTGTTTTTTTTCCTAAGAGTTACATGAGAGAAGATAAATAAAGTCAGTGATGTTATTATTATTATTAGTAGTAGTAGTAGTAGTAGTGTGATTTAATAATGATTTAAAAGATTGTGGGATAACTGCAGTAAAATTTCATACAATTCCCACTAATAGAGTTCCAAATCCCACCCCGTCTTTTGGAAGTTTCCCTATTTATGGACTACAGAAGGTAGAAGGTCTGGCTTTACTTCTCTGCTGGATATGAACATTGGCCGGTCTATCCATATTCCCAGCCTGTTTCTTTTTTTTTTTTAAATATTTATTTTATTTATTTATTCCCTTTTGTTGCCATTGTTGGTTTTTTTATTGTTGTAGTTATTATTGTTGTTGTCGTTATTGGATAGGACAGGGAAATGGAGAGAGAAGGGGAAGACAGAGAGGAGGAGAGAAAGATAGACACCTGCTACCTGCTTCACCAACTGTGAAGCAACTCCCCTGCAGGTGGGGAGCCGGGGTTCGAACCAGGATCCTTATGCCAGTCTTTGTGTTTTGCGCCACCTGCGCTTAACCCGCTGCGCTACAGCCCGACTCCCATCCCAGCCTGTTTCTATCTTTCCTTAGTGAGACAGGGCTCTGGAGAGGTGGGGTTCCAGGACACAGTGGTGAGGTTGCCTGCCCAAGGAAGTCAGGTTGGTGTCATGATAGCGTCTGCAAGTTGGTGGATGAAAAACATTAAGGTATAAAGCAGAACCAATTGTTTAATAATCAGGAACCTAAGGGTAAGAATATAGCAGATGAGATTTGGTGTCTTCATATTTGAAGAAGCTAGGAAGTATGTTTTAGGTATATCCCAAGGGGACTATGACAGTTGTTGCCTGAGTCTTATAGATAATATACAGGTGGGCTGAAAAATATTGTCTGGAATGATGGTATCAGAGTTGGGAATAGGACTAGAAAGCTGGACAGGGGCAGAGAGTAGCTCCCAAATATGGGGAAAGTGTATATATATTTATATCATTATCTGTAAACCCTATCAATCTGACATAGGGCCCATATCTATTAATATTTAACTCAAAAGCTTGTGTAACTTCTGCATCCCTGTCTGTCTGAACTCAAATTTCATGGTCAGAGCTAAAAAAAATTCTAGGCTGCACTCATTTTAAGACTAGTCTTCCTTGAGTGGCAGGGTATGTTGACCACACTGTTTTTTGTTTTTTTTTCCGCTACACATTTTAGACATCTTTTTTGTTCCAAGAAGCACAGAGGGCACAAGATGACACACTCTGATAGTCCTCAAGGTAACTATTTCTTTAGGCATACTTGTGAAAAATACAAACACATGGAGATAGCAACTGCTGCCTGGTATGTGTGTGCATGTGTGTGTGCACACATACATTGTTGAGAAGGAAGGGTTGTGTGTGATAAAGCTGGAGAGAGAGATCTTGAATGCTCAAATCAAATTTCAACATTTCACCTCATAGACCTTTGAGAATTCCGTCATTTTTAAAATGAAAAATTGGTATCTTTGCATGCTGTCTTCAAGTTTAAAAGATGGGTTTCAGAAAATTAACTTGTCTCATTGCCTTTCTTTTCCATCCTTCCAATCTAAGCCAAACAACAGCTCAGCTGTCTGTTCATCACTCATATATGATCATTAGGCTCAACCAATTCTACTTTAATTTCTTAAATATATTTTATTTGTTTTATTTTAATGAGAGAGCAATACAGAGAGAAGTAGATGATAGAGTGATAGAGGGGAGCTGGAGTAATAGCTGGTTAAGTGCACTGGCGCAAAGCGCAAGGACCAGCATAAAGATCTTGGTTCGAGCTCCAACTCCCCACCTGCTGGGGAATCGCTTCACAGGCGGTGAAGCAGGTCTGCAGGTGTCTTTCTCTCCTCCTCTAAGTCTTCCCCTCCTCTCTCCATTTCTCTCTGTCCTATCCAACAACAACATCAATAATAACTACAACAGTAAAAAAAAGGCAACAAAAGGGAAAATAAATAAATAAATATTAAAAAAGAAATATATGATAGATAGATAGATAGATAAATAGACAGATAGATAGGTAGATAGATGATAGATAAGGCTAGTGCAGTGCTCAGCTCTTGCTTATGGTGATGTGGTGGATTGAACTTGGGATGATTTAGAAGCCTTATGCATTTGTATAACCATTATGCTGTCTCTCTCACATCCAGTTATACTTTTTAGTCAACTCATTTTCTCTGTCTCCAGTTCCTTATCATATTTCATATTTCCATTTATAGGTAAGGACCAGAGGCTTGAACCTAGGTTATTGCTTATGATGGTATCTTGACTCAACCAGATGAACCACCACCCAGCTCTACAAAAGTCTTGTTAGCTCTCTGTTGTGGTTTGAGCTGTGTTCCCACTCCGACAAAGTGTGTTACATTATAACCCATGATACCTAATAATGTTATATCATTTGGAAATAAAGTCTTTGCAGATGTGGTCAAATAAAGATGGGATCTTTACAAAGAAGGACCTTATAAATATCTGATAAGTCCTTATAGAAGAGAAGAGGCAGACTCATATGATAAAGGCCAGAGAGAACCAAGGATTTTAGCAACTTCAGAAGTCAGAATCACTGTACGCATTATTTTATCTTCTCAAGCCATCAACAGGAGTTTACTGTGCTAATAGGTTTATTTTGGAATTCCAGTTACTGTATATTTGAGAGCACATCTTTGTTGTTTCAAGTGCCCCAGTTTATAAGTTGTTCTGTGTAGCAATTAGATGAATTGATTATAGTTTCCTTGCTTCTGTATTCCCCTGCTACATGTCTCCCCTTTCTTAATATAATTATCAGAGTGATTTTCCAAAAGGCAAATTTGGTCTTGTTGTTTTTCTCATTGAAGAATGCCAGCAACTCCTCATCCATTGTCTGTTTCAGCATAAAAGCCCTTACCATGATGATTGACTTCATTTCTTTATTTCACCAAGTGCACTTCAGGAAGTTGTGGTGTTTTTCCTATGATAGAAATGCCTGCTTTTCATTTTTTCTCTCTGTAGATTACTTCTCATCCTTATTTTACCTGCAAAGTAAACTGGTTTATGTTCCTTCTTCTGTGTGCTACCTGATCTGTGCAGACCTCTAAAACAGCACAAAAATTCAGCCTATTTACATGATTCTCTCTTCAATGACATTGTACTTCCTAGACGTAACAATAGATTTCTTTATTTCTCAATTTTCAGGCCCTATCATTGGAATACTGGAAGTGAAGAAAAGGTAATTGTTGTCTGAAAGAATAGACAACTAAATGAATAATATAAAATAACTCAGGGAAAACCAAAGCTTCTATTTCCTGTTAATATACAGACTCCAGTAAAGCATGATATAATCTGGGGTAAGAACAAAGTCAACTTTAAGTGTTTCCATTTACTATCTGTGTAACATAAGAAAAAGTACTTAATTTCTTTGAGATCCATTTATAATGAATGAGACAAAATGATGGGTAAATAATAGAATTACTAAAACACTTAGGCTAGATAATATGAATGAATAGCAGGCTGCTATGAAACCTGTAGCCTGATCCAGGACTTTTCTTCCCTCTCTAAGTTACAAGTATGGGTCTATATTCTAACCAAGGATTAAAATATTCCATGTCTGAAATCTTATTAAACACTGCACAGAAATTGCCCTATATTTTTTTCTCCATGAGGACATGTACAAGAGTGACCTCTGTAGTGGAAAGTGCCCTAATTACTTGTGCAGAACAATAGCAAAAGTCATGAGGAGACCCATTTAAGCGTAGGAGGAGCAATTAATCACAGTCTATTGGAATATTGCTTTTGGTCTTGAACTCAGTTTGCCTTATATACAGGAAATGAAATGCAGTAATTATTGCAGTCACTTGAGACTCCAGAGTCCTGGCTTCAATTCCCAAATCCTTCATAATTTTATTTTGGTTTTCTCTACATGATGCTGAAGGATCTGACTAAAAAGTGAAAAAAATGCATTGATTTCCAACAGATGAATCACTGAATATCTACCTTTCCTTTGTTATTGCAGTGACATATACATAGTATGTTACTTACCATTTGATTATTTTTCTTTTTCTTTTATTTATTTATTAGTGATTTAATAATAATTGACAAGACTGTGGGATAAAAGGGGTACAATTGCATACAGTTCCCACCAATAGAGTTCTATATCCCATCCCTTCCACTGGAAGTTTCCCTATTATTTATCCCTCTCAGAGTATGGACTGAAGATATTTATGGTGTGCAGGAGAGAGGTCTGGTCTTGTTTCTCTGCTGGACATGGGCATTGACAGGTCAATCCATACTCCCAGCCTGTTTCTATCTTTTCCTAGTGGGATAGGGCTCTAGGGAGGTTGGGTTCCAGGACACATTGGTGAGGTCTTCTGCCCAGGGAATTAGGATGGAATCATGATAGCATCTGCAAGTTGGTGGCTATAAAGCATTGTGATATACAGCAGAACTTATTATTTAATAATCAGGAACCAAAAAGTAAGAATACAGTAGATGAGATTTGGGGGTCTTCATGTTGGAAGAAGCTAGAAAGTCTATTTTAGGTATATTCCAAGGGACTTTACTAATTTTTTCCTGAGCCTGATAGCTAACATGCAGGTGGGCTAAAAGCACTGTCAGGGAAGGTGGTGTGAGAGCTGGGAATAGGACTAGAAAGCGAGATCAGGGCAGAGAGTAGCTCCCAAATATGGGGAAAGTATATAAATATTGTTAACTATAAAACCCATCGATCTGACCTAACATATTTAGCTATTTTAAGTGTATACATTTATTGACTTTATGTACATACACATTGTTTTACCAATTTCTAAATTGGTAAAAATAGAAATTCAAAAATTTCTAAGGAAATTTTTCTAACACTGTTCCCATTAAGCACTAACCTACTTCTCATCATTTTGCCCAACCTTTGGCAATCACCATTCTACTTTCTGTCTTTTTAAAATTGAATTTGATAAGACAGAGATAAACTGAGAGGGAAAGGGGATAGAGAAGGAGAGGCAGAAAGACACCTGCAGTACTGCTTTGTCACTCATGGAATATCCCTTCTGTAGATGGGAACAAGCAGCTTAAACCTAGATCTGGTACATGGTAGCACATGCACTTAACCAGGTGTGCCACTACCTGGCCCATAATTTATTTAAGTTTTTAAATTAAATTAATTTTCTGTGTAAGTGCCACCAGGGTTATTATTAGGGCTCGGTTCCTGAACTACATATCCACCACTCCCAGTGGCCGTCTCCTTCCCCTTCTTTCTTAATGTTTTTGTTAAGAGGAGAGAAAGAGAGAACTATTACTCTGGCACATGTGATACAGGGGATTAAACTCAGCATCACATACTTAGAAGTCCAACATCTTATCCACTGATTAAACTCAGCATCACGTACTTAGAAGTCCAACACTTTATCCACTATGCCACTTCCTAGGCTTCTCATCTTTGAGAACCTGTCATCTTATTTTCTATGGCAGCTGCTTCACTTCACATTCACAGTAATGCAAAGCAATTCTTATTTCTCCATATCCTTGCCAACAACAAGTTTTTATTTTCTCTTGATAGCTGTTGCCCTAATAGCTGTCAAGTTTAGGTTTCCTTTTGATGTGCTACAAGATGTGTGGAGGTACTACAAGAATTCAGATTTTTAAATTAAAGATTCATTCACTCATTGTCTCAATTCTTCACCCATTATACACACAATAGAATTGTCTGAAATGTTTTGCTCCAAAATTTGTTTATTATTCTGAGTATGCCAACTACCCTTGCATTTTTAAATTTTTGGCCAGTTTGACCTAAAAATTTTCCATAGCCCAGTGGACATATGTAGAGGCAACAGAAAACAAAGAAGAGATAATAAAGGAGAGAGGTGGTTCAGTGACTAAAGAGGAAAGAATAGAGGGTAAATGAAGGTGAGGAAAATTATAGCCATACTAAAGTTGTCTATGATTGCTCCTGACCTTCTTCTGACTCCTTCACGCCTGTTTATTACTGGGACAATGTTAAGAAGACAATAAGCTTCATGAAGAAATGGACAGCCACTTATTTACCTGTGTAGTGTTAGCACATAATCAAGGCCAACTCATAGTGAATGTTCATGAGGTGCTTTTTGTTTTTAGTTTCTTTTCCCTAGAAAATTGCAAACATTTCATTAAATTGAGTTTTTGAATAATTAAAACTCGTGCAAGCAGAATATGCAATAAGAAAGTAAACTCAATTTCTTGCAAAAAAAAAAGAATTCCATTAGCAGGAGATTCTATTAAATTTTTATCTGGGTAATTTTATTGATGTGGATTTCTTCATCTCCCAGAGCACTGAAACTGTTTCCAAGGCTATTACAAAAGTTGATTTCAATCTTAATACCTAAATGCTGGTCTCTGCTTGGAGATATGGCTCCAGTGGCTGGGACATGCTGGCTGTGGTCAGAGTTTCCTGTCAATGATGGATTGGGCCTCTTGTTAGCCCAGCCAGCCAGGGGTCAGCTACTTCCTACAAAAATAGTGCCCTGTGGGAAGGAATGTACAAGTAGCTGAATTCCTCAGTCTTGCCTGTGTTTTGTATTTGGGTCCATTTTTGTTTATTTTGCAGCACTATCAGTAACAAAAAGACCAAGCTCATCTCTGAGTGACAAGAAGCATGGCCTCTAAAATCACAATTTTCATACTTTTTTCCCCCCAAGAACAGATTCTCTGGGACAATAGTGGCCAATTCCTAAACTTCCATTAGCATCACAGATGGTGTACTACACCAAGTTGGGACAAAATTCTCTGTGTACCTTTCACACTTTTTTTGTCAGCAGAAGTACTTTCCTCCTTTGTCTTCAATTCTCTTCAAATATTTTATATAGAGAGAAGAGCCTGGGAAGGCACTCCTCCTTTAGAGCAAAAAGCAGGCTTGCTTGCTTTCCAGTATAGCAAAGATAATGTTTCATCTGAGAGCAAATGTTTATTGTGTATTACAAAAGATTCAAATCCAGGGTGCCTCA
Source organism: Erinaceus europaeus (assembly GCF_950295315.1). Taxonomy (NCBI): domain Eukaryota; kingdom Metazoa; phylum Chordata; class Mammalia; order Eulipotyphla; family Erinaceidae; genus Erinaceus; species Erinaceus europaeus. The sequence continues at coordinate 99,052,569 of NC_080162.1, read as the reverse complement.
TTTGTGATGCAAATTCACTGCAAGAGTGGTAAACACATAGATTTTCTTGTATTATTCTTCTAAGGTTTGCTGTTGTTTATTTACTCTCCCCCCCTCCTTGCCATTAGAGTTATCCTTTGAGGCTTGCTGCCTGTTTGACTCCACTGCTCTGGCTTTCATTTGAATATTTTTTTGTTTTGTTTTTCCATTTAGGCAGAGCCTGAGGCAGAGAGAGTTACAAAGAGGGGCGAGGAGCAAGAGGGACACCACAGCTCTACTACTCCTGCAGCTTTCCTCCTGTGGGCACTTCTATGTGATGGTAAAAGGTATGAACCTGGGTCTTAGTGCATGGTGGCATGTGAGTGCTCATCAGCCCCTTGTAAATTTTCATTTGTTTGTTTGTTTGCTGTTTGCCTTGTTTTTGAGGGAAGGGAATTTATTATATGATGATTCTCATGTTTTTTTATTTGTTTGTTTGCGATGAGTGTTTTGTTCTGTTTCAGGTCTTTTGCCATCATACAGGAAACTGCTCCAGGCTAATTTGTTTCTTGGAAAATGGAGTATAATCACAGACCCTTGATTTCTCTACACACTCCCTGTTTTATTAGTTGACCTTGATCTCCTCCCCCCTCCTTTCCTTTGCTCAAGTCTAACTTCAATGAATATCACATAAATATTTTCCTCTGCCCATGTCTATTATTCTAGTAAATGCTAACTTCTAGGAAAAGCCAATAAATGGCTCAAAATTGGGCTGATACAGAGATGAGAAAGAAGGAGAAAGTTAGACTAAGACTCAAAAGAGATGCTCAAGATTTCTTGGAAATATTGGTAATAGGAATCACAGTTTCTACCTTTAAAGTTCAAATTTTGACTGTCTTCTACCAAAGAGTTTATATTGCTCCATGGCAATTTAGCACTAGTATTTGTAGGACATGTAAGAGATTGGTCAGGAGGAAAAAAATACATCCAGAATCTCTCCAGAAATTCACTAAGCCACAGACACCAAACTGTAAACACTCACAATACCATTCTGACTTTCCTGGGCAGAAACACTCATTAATGTGTCCTGGAACTTCACCTCCCCAGAGCCCTACCCCACTAGGGAAACATGGCAACAGGCTGGGGGAGAGTACCAGGCAGTGGCACACCAGCTTAAGAGCACATCATCCTGAGTGCAAGGGCCTGTGCAGTCTCAAAGAGCCCAGTTTGACTCCTCGGCTCACCAGGCTCCCCACCTTCAGAAGTGTTGCTTCACAATTGGTGAAACAGGTCTTCAGGTTTCTATCTTTCTCTTCCCCTCTCTACCTCTCCTTCTTCTCTCAATTTCTCTCTGTCCCATACAACAGCAACAACAAAAATGGGGAAATAATGGACACCAGAAGCTGTGGATTTCTAGTGCAGGCACCAAGCCACAGCAATAAGCCTAGAGGCAAAGAAAGAAAAAAAAAAAAAAAGGAAACAAAGAAAGAAACAGACTGGGGGTATGGATTGACCTTTTAACATCCATATCTGGGGGTGAAGCAATTACAGATGCCAGAACTCCCATCTTTTGCATCCCAAAAGGAATTTTGCTCCATACTTCATGCAGAGGAGAAATAATAGGGGGAGATGATGAGAGGGCTCTGAACTCCAACTGGACCCAGAGAGAGAAAAGGAAAAAGGGAAGGACACTTGGAAGTAGTAATAGGTGTAGGTGTGACATAGAAAGGAAGAGAAGGCAAAATCACAGGATAAAAGGGGGCAAAAATATACAAATATAGACAGATACTTATAGAAATAATAGTCAACCCTATAACTATGGTTGAACTACAGTAGCTTCCAATGGAGGGAATGGGAATGCAGAACTCTTTTTTTTTTTTTTTAATTTTTTATTTAAGAAAGGATTAGTGAACAAAAGCATAAGGTGGGGGGGGTACAACTCCACACAATTCCCAATACCCAATCCCCATAACCCACCCCCTCCCATGGTAGCTTTCCCATTCTCTATCCCTCTGGGAGCATGGACCCAGGGTCGTTGAGGGTTGCAGAAGGTAGAAGGTCTGGCTTCTGTAATTGCTTCCCCGCTGAACATGGGCGTTGACTGGTCGGTCCATACCCCCAGTCTGCCTCTCTCTTTCCCTAGTAGGGTGTGTCTCTGGGGAAGCTGAGCTCCAGGACACATTGGTGGGGTCTTCAATCCAGGGAAGCCTAGCCAGCATCCTGGTGGCATCTGGAACCTGGTGATTGAAAAGAGAGTTAACATATGAAGCCAAACAATTTGTTGAGCAATCATGGATCCCAAGCTTGGAATAGTGGAGAGGAAGTGTTAGGGAGGTACTCACTGCAAACTCTAGTGTAATCCTGCTTTTAGGTATATATTTTGCAGTAGTTTATGGATACGTGTGCACATAAGCTCTCTCTCACAGAAACTGGTTTATATCTAGGTTTTGGGACTTTGTTAGAAAGTGAACTACCTGAGATGAAATTAGAGTGTACTATTAAAGGAAAGGTCTCACCCGAGTAATGAAGCTGAAGGGTTGTCATTCCACACGTGAAGTCTCTGGATACAGTCTGAGGTGAAACATGTTGAGGTGGCAATCGTTGCTTTAGTTAGGTTGTGATCGGCGGATGCATATTATTTGGTTTGGATTGGGAGATGCATACGGGAAAGTGGGCCCTATCCAAAGGTTACAGGACTGGGGGGAGTAGGGGCTCTATAGTGAAGATGTGAGGTTCCTGCTGTCTTAGGGTTCAAAAAGACAATCAATAGTTAATATTATCATCACATTATTTGTTAATTGGGTTAACTTTGAAAAGTCCCTTTGTTATGGTTTGCTGGACAGTACCCAGTATCTTGTATATAGCTGTGCTATTGGATGCTTCTAATCTACTTGGTCTAGGCTTTTGAGAGAGTCCGCATATCAAATACATAGTCTATATATTAAAAAGATTCAGTTTGTCTTTTGAGAAACTTTGAGACATACAATTGATTTCCCCCTCTCATATTAATTAACTACTGATTTATATGTCTACATTTTGCTAGGAGTGTACATAAACACCATTCCCACCACCAAAGGACTGTGACCCATCCCTCCCGCCCACTCCCACCCCCCACTGGCCCAGGAAGCTACATGTCTACCCCTCATCACTGGGTTTTTACTTTGGTGCCCTACTTACAATTTGATCATGTCCTGCTTTTAGTTTCCCTTTCAGATCTTCTAAGTCAGCTTCTGTTGATGAGTGGGATCATCCCATACTCATCTTTATCTTTCTGACTTAGTTCACTTAACATAATTCCTTCTAGCTCTGTCCAAGGTGGGTTCATTGTTCTTGATAGCTGCATAGTATTCCATTGTGCATATATACCACAGCTTTCTCAGCCACTCATCTGGTTTTGGGCACCTGGGTTGCTTCCAGGTTTCAGCTATTATGAATTGTGCTGCTATGAACATAGGAGTACACACCTCTTTTTGGTTGGGTGTTATGGAGTCCTTGGGGTATAACCCCAGGAGAGGAATTACTGGATCATAGGGAAGGTCCATGTCTAGCCTTCTGAGAGTTTTCCAGACTGCTCTCCACAGAGGCTGTACCAATTTACATTCCCACCAGCAATGTAAAAGGGTTCCTCTGTCCCCACATCCTCTCCAGCATTTGTTGGGAATGCAGAACTCTTACGGTGATGGTGGGAATGGTGTGGAGTTATACCTCTGTTATCTTATAATTTTGTAAAACAATATGAAATCACTAATAAAAAAAAAAACATTGGTCAGTGCTGAATCTCAAAGTTAACTTTCTTCAAGCCTTTTGGGTCAAAGTTCTGACTGTTACATAGTCTTTATTCAAATATTCCTAGAGTGAGAAAGGTGACTGGGGTTGACTTGATAAGTTATGTATTATAGTGAATGGCTGTATCCTCTGAAAGTTAAAAATGTGGGCAAAATAGTTTACTTGTGTATTTTGCTGATTTATCATATGCATGACTTAGATTCGAGTCAGGCCCCACTGCATTGAAGGAAGCTTTGGTGCTGTGACCTCTCTCTCTCTCTCTCTCTCTCATCTTTCTATCACTGTAAGAATGTGAAAGACAATTATAACCCACTAAGCCATCTATGTACTATCAGAAAAAATAGCCAGGAGCTTTGAAAGAAGGAAGAAAAGAAAGTGAGGGTTTTCACAGCTCTGATGATAGAATTTTATTGTAAGGCATTCTGCAGAGGTTACTCAGAATATAGAGCTGACCTTTGAACAGAATGAGTTTGAGCTCTATACATCCCATTATGGACCAGAGAGTACCAGAGGTGAATTCTTCAAACATAAATGTTCTGACTCATGAATCCAGCCAACCACAAGTGTTGACTTAATTTACATATGTGACTTCCCCCTCCACTACTGATGAGAGAGACTGAAGCATTCCTAGATTTTACCATTTATAGTGGGTGTAGTGGGGTCCTGAAATAACTTCCTGTGGGTCCTGAGGTGTGACTGTAATTAGAATTTTTGGGAGAACACACTTTAGACCTAGATTTTCAGTACCTAGAAACCTGTGCCCCAAACTCCAACACTGTGGACAGGGCCCAACTCTTAAGTGAGGGGATTCTCCAAACAAACTAAAAGAGAACTAAGAAATCCTCTGTCTCTTGGATCAGGGCTTGGTGAGGAAGAAATTGAACTTAAATGGAGAGAAAGAAAACCAGATCCCAGGTGCCTCAGTCTGATCTCACTTTGAGACTGAATTTGAGGGGCTGTGTTGGGTGGTAGCACACCTGATTTGGCACACGTTACAATGTGTAAGGAGCCAGGCTTGGACCCCTTTCCCCACCTGCAGATGGAATACTTTGCAAGTGGTGAAGAAGCGTTGCAGATGTCCCTCTGTCTCTCTTTTCTATCACCCTCTTCCCTCTCCATTTCTGGCTATCTCTATCCAATAAATAAAATAAAGATAATTAATTTTTTTAAAAAAGAAAACAAAAAACAAAGAAAGAGAGAAAAACTGAACATCAGGGACAGAATAGAGAAATTAGGTAGGAAATAAGGGAAGTCAGCCTCTTAGCATTCTCACGCATGCCCATATCTACTTGCCTTTTTCTTACTATATGTGCTTAACTAGGTGTGCCACTGCCCAACCCCCTACCAGACTTTTTCTAAAGGCTCTACTAATTGGTCACTCCAGAGGCTTTCATATTGTTTTGCACACAACATCTTGTCTTGGGACATTTGGTCTTGCTCTTCCCATTTTCTGAAAGATTCTTCTACCAGACATTCTTCTTCTTCTTCTTCTTCTTCTTCTTCTTCTCCTTCTCCTTCTCCTTCTCCTTCTCCTTCTCCTTCTCCTTCTCCTTCTCCTTCTCCTTCTCCTTCTCCTTCTCCTTCTTCTTCTTCTTCTTCTTCTTCTTCTTCTTCTTCTTCTTTTTTTTTTTTTAAATGGGGATATTGCCAAGACCATAGGATAAAAGGGGTATAGTCCCACCACCAGAACTCCATAACCCATACCCTCCCTTAAAAGCTTTTCTATTCTTTTTTTAATATTTATTTTATTTTATTTATTTATTCCCTTTTGTTGCCCTTGTTGTTTTATTGTTGTAGTTATTATTGTTGTTGTCGTCGTTGTTGGATAGGACAGAGAGAAACGGAGAAAGCAGGGGAAGACAGAGAGGGGGAGAGAAAGATAGACACCTGCAGACCTGCTTCACCGCTTGTGAAGCGACTCCCCTGCAGGTGGGGAGCCGGGGTTCGAACCGGGATCCTTATGCCGGTCCTTGTGCTTTGCGCCACCTGCGCTTAACCCACTGTGCTACAACCCGACTCCCTGCTTTTCTATTCTTTATCCCTCTGGGAGCATGGACCCAGGGTCATTATGGGATGCAGAAGGTGGAATGTCTGGCTTCTGTAATTGCTTCCCCACTGAACATGGGCATTGACCAGTTGATCCATACTCCCAGCCTGCCTCTCTTTCCCTAGTGAGGCAGAGCTCCAGGACACATTGGTAGGGTCATCTGCCTAAGAAAACCCAGTTGGCATCATGTTAGCATCTGGAACCTGGTGGCTGAAAAAAGAGTTAACATATAGAGCCAAACAAAAAGTTGACTGAATATAAGAGCAAGAATATTGCAGATGAAGATTTGGGGCTCTGTTTTGGAAAAAACTAGCATGTCTATTTTAGATACCTTCCAAGGGACTTTATTAGTTTTTGCCTGAGCCTGACAGATAGCCAGCAGGTGGACCCAAGTTATTGTCTAGGGAGATGGTGTCATAGTTGGTAAAAGGACTAGAAACTGCATCAGGGAAGAAAGTAGCTCCCAATTATGGGGAATATTTATAAATATTGATAACTACAACCCCTATTGATTTGATCTGGGGCCTCCACTGATCTACCAGACATTCTTATGACTCACCCTTCACTGATAACAAAAGTTCAAACCTTTCCCAAATGCTACTTCATCAGAGAAGGGTACCCTGATCTCTTTATTTAGAATGATACCCTCCTCTCCCAATGGTTCCCATCACTTTTCCTTAGATAATGTTTGTCACTACTACACACACTTCCTCTTTTATTCTTTGGGTTATTTTTTTTTCTCCTCACTAGGCCAGATATTTAACTTTATTTTTCTGTTTCATCTCCAGTGTCTAGGACATACGTGCCAGGTGTAATGTGATTACTTACTTGAGAGCTATTTGTGGAGTGAATAAATGAGTGAATTAGTACCCCGTTTCTTGTGGAAAGCTCATCTTTGGTTCTAAAATCAGGTAAGTGCAGGCTGGGAGTGAGTGACAGGTGTCAAAACGATCAAGTCTAATCAGTCCTCTTGATTCCTGGCAAGCTAGGCTGGTGATGCACAGGTGCCAAGGGATCCTGCTTGCCAAATAAGAGGATGCAAGTTCAGTGTGGAAGAGAAACAGCATAGCATATAGAAGAGGGAGAAATTAAGACCCACAAAGTCCAGATGTCCAAGCCAGGCAGTTTTAATAACAGTGGATACTATGAGCACAGTCAGGAACTCACTGGGACTGGTTTTGACTAGAGCAGATATCAGATGGCAGGAATGCATATGGATCACTAGTGATGCTTTCATTTTGTCCCAAGACATTCACTCATCTATTAATGATCATCTGGAGAAAGATGTAAAATAACCTCACTAGAGATATCAAATTATAATTGATTATTAAAAGAGAGTATTTGTGGGACCACATAGTGGGACACCTGATAGAATTCACAGGTTATCATACCCAAGGACCTGTATTCAAGCCTGCAGCACCTACCTGAAGTAGGAAAGCTTCATGAACAGTGGAGCATTGCTGCTACAGGTGTCTTTCCTTCTCTTTGTTTCTACCTTTGTCTTTAAAATTTTTTTATTATCTTTATTTATTAATTCCCCGGCTCCCCACCTGCAGGGGGGGGTCACTTCACAAGTGTTGAAGCAGGTCTACAGGTGTCTATCTTTCTCTCCTCCTCTCTGTCTTTCCCTCCTCTCTCCATTTCTCTCTGTCATATCCAACAATGGCATCAATAATAACTACAACTACATTTAAAAAAAAACCAAGGGCAACAAAAGTGAAAATAATAAAAAAGACAGAAATTAAGAGGGAAGGGGGTGATAGAGAGGGAAAGAGACAGAGAGACACCTGCAGCACTGCTTCACCATTTGCAAAGCTTTTCCCCTTGCAGACGGGGACCAGGATCTTGAACCAGGGTCCATGTTCATTGTAACATGTATACTCAACCAGGTGTGCCACCACCAGGCTCCTCCCTGTCTTTCTCTGTCTCTAATCCTATATTGAAAAATAAAAGAAAGGGCTGGTAGGGTAGCTCACTTGCATAGTGTATTGCTTTTCCATGTGTGCAATCCAGGTTCAAGATCGGTTCCCACTTCATTGAAGGAAGTTTTGGTGCTATGGTAGTGAGCTGGCTAAAAAATAGAAGAAATTCCTGAGAAATAGTGGTGGAGTTGCATAGGCAATAATAACCCTGATGGCATAGCAAGCAAACAAAAAAAAAATGTTTGAATAAGAAACAAATGCAAATGTAAGTATGTAATTGTAAGCCAGTTACCTCCACCACTTTCCATTTTCACTGATAAGAAATTAGAGTTTCATGTAGAAGATTAAAATAGGGAAATTCAATCTAATATTTTTCTTTTATTTTTTAAAAATATTATTTATTATTGGATACAGACAGAGAGAACTTTAGATGAGAAAGGAAGATAGAGAGGGAGACAGAGAAATACCTGCAGCTCTGCTTCACTACTCGTGCAGATGGGGAACAGGAGCTTGAACCTGGGTCCTTGTGTCCTCTAATGTGTGTGCTTAACCAGGTATCCTATCACCTGGCCCCCTAATATAATGTTTTTCTTGCACATCTAACTGTAGTGTGTTACATTAGTTACTTCTCAAAGGTACCACTCAGATTTAGTCTGCTATTGTCACTCAGCCACTAGTGTGGGTTGGTAACTGCTGCCTCCAGATGCCTTACCCCACCTCCACCCAGCCCACCCCCAAAGATATATAGAACTGTGGTGGCTGGAACAGGCAGAAGTGCTTTCTACCTAATGACTTACTATCAGATTCTTTTTTTGGAATGTTGCATGGACTGTCCAGTATCTTGAGACTTTGAGACTCTGCAACTGAGATATAACCCCTGAAAATTCTTTATTACCCTCCAGATGGAAGAAAGGCCATCTGCTGTGCTAGTCAGAGCCCAGCCATCTGGGAGCTGCCTCGGTTGAGAAGTTTCTAGTTCATTCTCACATGAATAAAACTTAATAAAAAAGACAGTCAATGTGAATTTTAATGTCAGGGAAACACACCAACTGAAGGATTTAAACGATAAATATTATAGTTTCTGCTATAACAATGACTCTTCACAGATGCAGTGGGAATAATTTCACCCCTTATCAGAGCTATTTGGCATCATCTAGAAGCCTTTTTGGTTGTCAAGACTTTGGGGAGATGAAATTAGGGGAGAGGTTTTGTTACTAAATCCAGTGCACTGGGCTTGGGGATTCAGCTTAGCAACCTGATCAGAACAGATCTCCACAACCAAGAAGAAACCAGTCCCAAGCCCAAATATTATTAATGTCAAGGTTGAGGAATCCTGTCTGCAACTCTTGGTAACAACCATTCTAATAAACCTTTATGACAACTCAATAGCAAGAGTAAATAATAATAATACAAACAAAATATGTTTGGGGGGAGCCTTAAAAGGCATTTTACCAATAAAGACATAAAACTAGACAGTAAGTACATGAAAAAGTAGTCAGTATTCCAAAACACCAGAGAAACGCAAATCAAAATCAGAGAGAGGTGACATTTGAGTAAAAACCTAAGCTAAGTCAGGCATGTGAATATCTTGGGAGAACTATGGGGCAGGGGGCAAATCAAAAGCCCTTATGTAGGATGACTGGTGTTCTAGAGTGGTCAGTGTAGTGGGTGAACAGAAAAAAAATCATGAAATGAGACCCAAGTTTGAGTTGGAGAAGGAGAGGGGCAGCTTTTAAGAGACATGAAGATCATTGGCAGTAACTTAGCTTTTTTTATCTCTCACATTTTATTTTATTTTTTCTTCTTTCTTTACTCATTTTTTAATTGGTTTAATAATGATCAACAAGACTATAGGATAAGAAGAGTACAATTCCACACAGTTCCCACCACCAGAGTTCCACATCCCATCTTCTCCACTGGAAAAATTTCTATTCTTTATCCCTCTGAGAGTACGGACCCAGAACCATTATGGGGTACAGAAAGTGGAAGGTCTGGCTTCTGTAATTGCTTCTCCACTGGACATGGGAGTTGGCAGGTTCATCCATTCTTCCAGCCTGTATCCATCTTTCCTTAGTGGGGCAGGCTTCTGGAGAGGGTGGCTTTCCAGGACACATTGTTTTTTGGTAGGGCTCAGTGCCCACACTACAAATCCACCGCTCCTTGTGGTCAGATTTTTTCCACCTTATTAGATAGGACTTAGAGAAATTGAGAAGAGAGTGAAGATGAGATAGAGGTAGAGGTAGAGAGAGAGAGAGAGAAAGAGAGAGAGAGAGAGAGAGAGAGAGTCCTGCAGACCTGCTTTACCTCTTGTGAAGCATCCACCCTGCAAGTTGGGAGCAGGGGCTCAAACCTGAATCCTTAGAGTTAATACATGATGAGCCTAGACTTATAAAAGATCACTCTTTCCACTGTCACTGGTCATCTCCAGCAGGAACAACATAATGGACCCTTTTGTGGGCCCCTATAGGACCTTGCCCTCAATGTGGATCAATAATAGTAGGGAATGTTCCATTCTCCAAAAGGAGGTTGGGCAACATACTCTACCACCCAAGGAAGATGGGTCCTGAAGTTAATGCAGCCTAGAATGTTCCTAGCTGTGACCACAGAATGTGAGCTCAGACCTGCTGGGGTGTGGAGGTTACACAGAGGCATGCAGAACGGCTCCTGTGCTGAATATGGGCCCCACATCAAATCGATGGAGTTTACAGTTAACAATATTTATATACTTTCCCCATGTATGGGAGCTACTCTCTTCCTTGATCCAGCTTTCTAGTCCTTTTTACAAGATGGTGATCTCCCCAGACAATAAAATAACTTGAGTCTACCTGCAGGTTAGCTGTCAGGTTTAGGCAAAAACGAGTAAAATCATGGACCCTTTAGAAAATGCCTAAAATAGACATGCTAGCTTTTTCCAAAATGGAAACCTCAGATCTCATCTGCAATGTTCTTGCCTTTAGGTTCATGATTAGTCAACAATTTGTTCTGCTTTATATCTTAACTCCTTTTTCAGCCACCAGATTCCAAAAGCTACCACGACACCAACCTGACTTTCCTAGACAGTTGACCACACCAATGTGTTCTGGAGCCCCACCTCCCCAGTTCCCTGCCCCACTAGGGAAAGAGAGAGACAGGCTGGGAGTATGGATAAACTTGCCAATGCCCATGTTCAGTAGAGAAGCAATTACAGAAGCCAGACCTTCCACTTTCTGTACCCCATAATGATTCTGGGTCCATACTCCCAGAGGGATAAAGAATAGGAAAACTTTTAAGGGGTAGGATGGGATACTGAGTTCAGGTGGTGGCACTGTACTCTTACGTTCTTGTCAATATTTCCATTTTATAAATGAAATGTGTGGATAATCCTATGGGTGCTTAATCATATATGCCACTGCCAGGCCCCCATCAGGACCTTAGCTTTCTTCAAAAAGGAGTCACTGTTGTCCTAAGCTGAGACATGATAAATCCCCCTGAAGTTGCATGTACCACTGGTCACTACATAGGGAATGTGCTGAATGAAACTATGTTTTTATCCAACTTATTTTTTTTCCTAGTGCTCCTTCTCTTTTTCTTGTTTTGCTTTTTTCTGTTTGTTTTCATATGGCTTGTGCCTCCCCACCTGCATTATTTCATTGATCTGTACTTTTTTTTAGTCTAGATTGAGAAACAAAAAGACAAAGATAGAGGGCAAGGATGAGGGTGAGGGTGAAGGAGAGGGTGAGTGTGAGGGAGAGCATTAGAGAAGTTTTCTTTCACATGTGGTCAGTGTTTAAAACTGCCTTATACACACTGTATCCTCCTTACCAGGTAAGCTATCATGCAGCCCCTATCTTTTTCAGTTTTTCTATTTAACAAATTTATGTGCTGATGTTAATAAGAGAGAAAAAATATAATTGTACAGCTGGGTGCTGAAGTGAACCTGAAGAGTGTGCTCATTAATGGAAGGAGATAAAAGTGAAACAGGGAGAAGGGTGGTTGCATGGAGAACGGTCTGGGCAGAAAGCCAAGGGGATGACCAAGTCTTTTTCACCTAGCGGATGTGAATGGAACGAAGGGGTATGCAGAAGTTACTATGACCACATGTCTACTAGTGCCTGTGTGGATAGGAGCTGCATGGTTGGAGGGTGAGTTCATATCCATCAGGATTAGCAAGGCTTCTTGAGAAATTTTAGGAAAGTGTTTTACTCAGAATAGTTTTCATTTGATCAAACTTTGTTTGAAACTACTTGACTTGTTTTAATCAAAAGTTTATTGACTGTTGATGCAAAGATACAAGCCCTGGATTTCTGATAATATATATGAAACATTGACAAAACCATAGGATAAGAGGGGTATGACTCCACACAGTTCCTACCACCAGATCTCTGTATCCCATCCTCTCCTCTGATAGCTTTCCTATTCTTTATCCCTCTAGGAGTATGGACCCAAGGTCATTGTGGGATGCAGAAGGTGGAAGGTCTGGCTTCTGTAATTGCCTTCCCGCTGAACATGGGTGTTGACAGGTTGATCCATATTCCCAGACTGTCTTTCTCTTTCTGTGGGGCCTTGCATAAGCCAAGGTCAAGTATGGTGTGGGCCATCCATGGGTGGATCCCTGGTTGCCTGGGAGGTAAAGGCCTTATGTCAGTCTTCCCAGGGTTTTTTTTTTTTTTTTTGCCTCTATGGGTTAAGCAAGAGGAAACCTGCCAAATGGGTACCAGCCCCCCCCATTTGAGTCTCCTTCATGCAGGGGCCCACATCCCCTCTGTGCTAGGTGGTGGTTTCGCTTCTTCATTCTCCAAACTAGCTTGACCACTTACCCAATGGTTATTGGGAAGACCCCTCACCATTTCTCTATCCCCTGCTTTCTTGACCATATAAGGTATCCCTTAACATTCCTGACCATATAAAGCTAGGCCATAGCTGTCCTGTTCTTCCCCCTACCCCAACCTAAAAAAACTCTTGCTTGTCATACAATAAATGCACTATTCATAGGCAAATAGTGTCCTGGGGTGATCCTTGGTTTCATCTCTTGCCACGAACCACAGGGAAAGATCCCCAGTGTACTCACCCCTGCTACCCTTGGTCCAGACCCTACATACCACTCCTCTGTTATGCAACAGAGTGGGTCAGGTGACTCAGCTGGATCCTCGTCAGACCCCAACATCTTTCCCTAGTAAGGTGGGGCTCTGAGGAAGCGGAGTTCCAGGACACATTGGTGGGGTTGTATGTCCAGGGAATTCTGGTTGGCAGCATGCTAGCATCTAGAATCTGGTGGCTGAAAAGAGAGTTAACATACAAAGCCAAACAAAGTGTTGAACAATCATGGATCTAAAGGCTGGAATAGTGCAGATGAACAGTTGGGGAGTCCTCCATTTTGTAGATAACTAGTAGGCATATTTTAGTCAAATTCCAAAGGGCCTGTGGCTATACTAGTTTTTTTTTTTCCCCTGGGCCTGAAATCTGATTGGATCCAAGTTATTGTCTGGGGAGATGATGTCATGGCTGGAAAAGGACCAAACAGCTGGTTCAGGGAAGAGAATAGCTCCCTAATATGGGAAAGGGGTATAAATATTGTTGACTGTAAACCCCATCAATTTGATTTGCTCTGAGGCCCATAATCAGCTTAGGAGCCTATGTGACCTCTGCATCCCTGTAGATCTGAGCTCACATTCTGTGTCATGAGTAGGAAGGAGCATTCCAAGCTGCTCCAATACCAACCCATCTTCCTCAGTTGTAGCATAGAGTATATTGTCCATCCTTCCTTCAGAGGATGGAACATTCTCTACCATTGTTGATACAAGGTGAATGCAAAGTCCTATGGGGATCCCACAAAGGGGTCTATTTTGTTGTCCCTGATAGAGATGACCTGTAATAATGGAGAGAAGGATTTATTTGAGGTCTAGGCCCGTCATGTCTGTTTGGGAAACTCAGGACTCCCCAAATAGGGCCCCAGCTATTGGGGTGGCCTGATAGTGACTAAAGAGTCATCATTAAAGTATGCCAGTCTCTTGCCCTTCTTCAGCTTTTGCAGTCTTTGCTTTGATAAGGTTAGCTCTTGAGTGTGTGAGAGAACTGTAATAGGAAGTAGGTGAGGCGGTATCTAAGTCTAATGAGATACTATTTCCTTAGGATCTTTATACTGACTCACTCAAGACTATTGTGTACTTTTGCTTTCAGGTATATGTTTTGCCTTAATTTATGGATACATGTGAACATATATTCTATCTCATGGTACCTGGTCTACATCTAGGTTTTGGGACTTTGTTAGGAAGTGAACCACCTGAAGTGGAATTAGAAAATCCTATGAAAGGAATGGTCTCACTGTAGTAATGAGGTTAAAGGGTTTGGCATTCCATGCCTGGTGTCTCTGGACATAGTCTAAAGTGAAGCATGCTGAGGTGGTACTCATTGCATTGATTACATTGGGATCAGCGGATGCAATGTCATTTGGAATCAATTGAGAGAAGCATGCAGGAAAGTGAGCCCCACCCTAGAGATTCCAGTACTGGGGAAAATAAAGGATCTATAAAGGAAATGGGAGGTTCTTGCTGTTTTAGGATTAAGAAGATAATAGATAGTTATTGCTATAATCACATTAGTTGGTAATTGGGTTAACTTTGAAAAATCACTTTGCTAGGATTATCTATATCATACACAACATCACCATAATTTATGTCCTTTGGCATTATTTGTATATAGCTGTGCTACCAGTTGCTTCTGTTCTCCCTGGTTTAGGCTTTTAAGAGAGTCAACATAGCAAAGACTCAGCCTATGTATTAAAAGGACAGTCTGTGCTTTAAAAAGTTTGAGACATTCAATCAATTTTCCCCTCTCATATTAATTAAACAGTAATTTATATGACTACAAATTAATAGGAGTATACATAAACACCATTCCCACCATGAAAAAACTGTGTCCCATCCTATCTCACACACACACACACACACACACACACACACACACAAACACACCACCCTGAGAAGCAGAACATCCACCCTCACCTTTAACCCAGGGTTTTTACTTTGGTGCCCTACTCTGGATTTAGTCAAATCCTGCTTTTAGGTTCCCTTTCTGTTCTTCTTTCTCAGCTTCTGCTGATAAGTGGGATCATCCCATACTCATCTTTATCTTTCTGACTTAGCTCGTTTAACATAATTTCTTCTAACTCCATCCAAGATCGGTCAGAGAAGATGTGTTCATTGTGCTTTATAGCTGCATAGTATTCCATTGTGTATATCTACCACAGATTTCTCAGCCACTCATCTGTTGTTGGTCACCTGGGTTGCTTCCAAATTTTAGCCATTAAGAATTTTGCTGCTATGAACATATGTGTGCAAATATCTTTTTGTTTGGGCTTTATGGAGTCCTTGAGGTATATACACAAGAGAGCAATTGTTGGGTCATATGGAAGGTCCATGTCTAGACTTGTGAGAGTTCTTCAGACTGCTCTCCACAAAGGTTGGACCAATTTACATTCTCTACAGCAGTGTAGGTTCCTTTGTCCCCACAGCCTCTCCAGCATTTGTTGCTGCTGTCCTTTTTGATGTATGACATTCTCACAGGGGTGAGGTGGAATCTCAATATTGTCTTTATTTGCATTTCTCTGATAATCAGTGACCTGGAGCAATTTTTCATG
The DNA here is from genome assembly GCF_950295315.1 of Erinaceus europaeus. Taxonomy (NCBI): domain Eukaryota; kingdom Metazoa; phylum Chordata; class Mammalia; order Eulipotyphla; family Erinaceidae; genus Erinaceus; species Erinaceus europaeus. The sequence goes on along the minus strand of NC_080162.1, from coordinate 99,037,241 downwards.
TGTTTGTTAGCCTTTTGGATCTCTTCTGTAGTGAATGTTCTGTTCATATCCTCTACCCATTTATGGATGGGGTCATTTGTTTTTTTGTTGCTAAGTTTGCTGAGCTCTTTGTATATTTTGGTGATTAGTCTCTTGTCTGATGTATGGCATGCAAAGATCATCTTCCATTCTGTGAGGGGTCTCTTTGTTTGTGTGATAGTTTCTTTGGCTGTGCAGAAGCTTTTCAATTTGATGTAGTCCCATTGGTTTGTTTCTGCTTTAGTATTCCTTGAAATTGGGTTTGATTCATCAAAGATGTCCTTGAGGTTCAGGTGGGAAAGTGTTCCACCAATGTTTTCCTCCAAGTCTTTTATAGTTTCTGGTCTAACATCCAGGTCCTTGATCCATTTGGAATTGACTTTTGTTTCTGGTGAGATAAAGTGACTCAGTTTTATTCTTCTGCATGTTTCAACCCAGTTTTCCCAGCACTATTTTTTTGAAGAGAACTTCCTTTCCCTATTTAATACTTTGGGCCCCATTATCACAGATTAGTTGTCCATAGGTGTGGGGTTTAGTTCTGGGATTTCAATTCTGTTCCACTGGTCTGTGTGCCTATTTTTGTTCTAGTACCAGACTGTTTTGATGATGATGGACTTATAATATAGTCTGAGATATGGAAGTGTGGTGCCTCCATTTCTCTTTCTTTTCCACAAGTTGTTTTGGCAATTCTAGGTGTTTTCTGGTTCCAGATAAATGACTATAGTTTTTTTTTTATTATTATTATTCTAAAGAAGCTTGGTGGAACTTTGATGGGAATTTGTGATTCTGTAGGGTTGAATCTAAAGAAAGCTATATCATCCCCTTAAGAGGGCATGGCTTAAATAAAATTTATTACTTACTGAACATTCTGGACTGAGTATAGATTTTCTTCTAACAAATATTATGATATGGAATAGTATGTTTAGATCATCTATTGCTATATCACAAGGAGAAGATAAATCAATTTGTTTTTATGCTACTGACTCTATGAATGAGGGAAAGCGATAGAAACATCCCATTCCCCAGGTTTTCTGTAGTTCTGTGGGGATAGCTAGAGGAGGGTACATTGATATTATTATCTGAGAGCCTGTGTGATATTCTGAGGGAGAGGTTTTTACATATACTATAGTAGAAAAACTTAAGGCAGATGTTCCCAACTTGCAACTTGATTTTTTTAAATTTCTTTATTGGAGGATTAAAATATAATAAATATAATAAAATATATAATAAAATATAATAGTTTGGACATGTTAGGTCCTCCTCTGCCATCATGTTTCAGAACCTGAACCCCCTGCACCCCCACCTCAGAGTCTTTTCCTTTGGTGCAATACACCCTCTCCACTCTAAGTTCTGCTTAGTGTTTTCCCTTCTGATCTTGTTTTTAGACTTCTTCCTATGAGTGAGATCTTCCCATATCCATCCTACTACTTCTGACTTATCTCACTTACCATGATTCCTTCAAGCTCTATCCTAGATGGGCTGAAAATGGTAAAATCACCATTTTTTAATAGCTGATTAGTATTTTATTATCTATATATGTCACCTTACTCAACCACTCATCTATTGTTGGACACCTGGGTTGCTTCCAGGCTTTGGCCATTACAAATTGTGCTGCTATGGACATAGGTATATACAAATCTTTTTGGATAGGTATGTTTGGTTCCTTAGGATATATTCCCAGGAGTGGAATTGTACGGCCATAGGGTAAATCCACATCTAGACTTCTTTTTTTTTATAAATTAAGTTTTTATTTATTTATTTATTTTCCTTTTTGTTGCCCTTGTTGTTTAACATTGTTGTGATTATTAATGTCGTTGTTGGATAGGACAGAGAGAAATGGAGAGAGGAGGGGAAGACAGAGAGGAGGAGAGAAAGACAGATACCTGCAGACCTGCTTCACCGCTTGTGAAGCGACTCCCCTGCAGGTGGGGAGCCGGGGGCTCGAACTGGGATCCTTACGCAGGTCCTGGCCATTTGCACCACGTGCGCTTAACCTGCTGCGCCACCGCCCGACTCCCCACATCTAGACTTCTGAGAGTTCTGTAGACTGCTCTCCACAGGGGTTGGATCAATTTATATTCCCACCAGCAGAGCAGGAAGGTTCCTTTGACCCCCATAACCTCTCCAGAATTTGTTGCTGCTACCTTTTCTGATGTATGACATTCTCACAGTAGTGAAGTGATATCTCATTACTGTCTTTATTTGCATTTCTCTGACAATCAATGACTTAGTGCATTTTTTTTTCATTTTTTGTTTACTTTTTGGATCTCTTCTATGGTTAATATTCTGTTCATATCCTCTCCCCATTTTTGAATGGGGTCATTTGTTCTCTTGTTGCTGAGTTTGGTGAGCTTTTTATATATTTTGGTTATTAGCTTCTTGTCATATGTAGGACATGTAAAGATCTTCTCCAGTTCTGTGAAGGGTTTCTTTGTTTGGGTATTGGTTTCTTTTGCAGTGCAGAAGGTTTTAAATTTGATGTAGACCTATTGGTTTATTTTTGATTCAGTCTTCTTTGTAATTGGATTTGTTTCATTGAAGATGCCTTTAAAATTTAGACAGAAAAGAGTTCTGCCAATATTTTCTTCTAAGTATTTGATAGTTTATGATCTAACATCCAAATCCTTGATCCATTGGGAATTTACTTTTGTACTTGGTGAAATATAGTGGTTCAGTTATATTCTTCTGCATGTTTCAATCTAATTTTTCCAACACCATTTGTTGAAGAGACTCTGCTTTCCCCCATTTAATAGTCCGGGCACCTTTGTCAAATATTAGATTCCAAAAGTGTAGGGGCTTACTTCTGGGCTCTCAATTCTATTCCATTTGTCAATGTGCCTATTTATGTTCCAGTACCAAGCAGTTTTGATTACAGTGATCCTATAATACAATTTAAGATCTGGAGTATAATGCCTCCACTTCTGTTCTTTCTTCTCAAGATAGTTTTAGTAATTCTAGGTCTTTTCTGGTTCCTGATAAACATTTGTATTTTCTGTTCTATTCTGCTAAAAAAAAAAAAAGGTTGGGATCTTGATGGGGATTGCATTACATTTGTATATGGCTGTGGGTAGTATATGCACTTTAATGATGTTATTTATATTTGCTTGTATAGTGACTCAATTTTCTGTATACAAGTCTTTCAATTTTTTTGTTAGATTATTCCTAGATATCTTTTTGTTTTTGTTTCTATAGTAAAATGAATTGATTTCTGGATTTCTTCTTCTAACTTAACTTTTGCATAGAGAAATGCCACTGACTTTTGTATGTTAATCTATAGCCTGGCACTTACTATATTGCCTGATAATTTCCTAGATTCATTAAGTTTTTCTGTGTATATTATCATATCATCTGTAAATAGCGACAGTTTTACTTTTTCTCATCTAATTTGTATACTTCTAATTCCTTGTTCCTGCCTGATTGCTATGGCAAGAAATTCCAACACTTTGTTGAATAGTAATGATGCTAGTGGGCAGCCCTGTCTAGTACCTGATCTGAGGGGAAATGCTTCCAGTTTTTCACCATTGAGTATGATGTTGGTTGTAGGTTTGGTATATATAGACTCCATTATCTTGAGAATTTTCCATCTATTCCCATTTTTTGTAGCGTTTTGATCATAAAGGATTGTTGGATTTTGTCAAAGGCTTTCTCTGCATCTATTGATTTAATCATGTGGCTTTTGGTCTTGCTTTTATTGATGTGGTGGTTCATGTTGATTGATTTATATACATAAATCAATCAATATGAACCAATCTGCATCCCTGGGTTAAACCTAACTTGATCATGATCAACAATCTTTTTAATATACTGCTGTATTCAGTTGGGTAGAATTTTGTTCAATATTTTAGCATCAATGTTCATTAGAGATATTGGTCTGTAGTATTTGTTTATTTGTTTGTTTGTTTGTTTATTTTGTTTCCTTGTCTGCTTTTACTATCTAGTGATATTGGTTTACTAGAAGCTGGAAGGGAATATTACTGTGTTTTCAATCTTTTGAAAGAGTTTTAAAAGTAGAGGTAGTAACTCTTCCTTGAAGGTTTTGTAGAATAATTTTCTAAAACCATCTGGTTCAGGACTTTTATTCTTAGGAATGTTTTTGATAACTGTTTTAATTTTTTTGGTTGTTATTGGCCTGTTCATATCTTCTATATTCTCTTAGTTTAATTTTGGAAGTTTGTAGGTATCTAGAAACTTATTCATTTCTTCTAGGTTCTCTAGCTTAGTGGGATATATAGTTAGTTGTTCATAAAAGCTTCTCGTAGTATGTTGAATTTCTGTGGTGTCTTTTGTGATATCTCCTCTTTCATTTACAATCCTATTTATTTTTGTCTTGTCCCTTTTTTTTCTTTTGTGAGTCTGGCTAGAGGTTAGTTGATTTTGTTTTCCCTTTAAAGAAACAACATGTAGCTTCTTTTATCATTTCTATGCTTCTCTGATTTTCAATGTTATTTATTTCTACCATTAACTTTAGTTATTTCAGTCCTTCTAGATGCTTTAGGGTTCCTTTGTTCCTCTTCTTCTAAGTCTTCAAGGTGTATGGTCAGGTTGTTTATTTGAGCATTTTCTTATGTCCTATTGTGTGCTATAAGCCTCCATTTCAGTACTGCTTTAGCTGTTTCCAAACTATTTTGATAGCTTGTGTCTTTATTTTCACTGGTTTCTTGAAACATTTTGAT
>NC_080162.1:98877550-99027550 GCF_950295315.1 Erinaceus europaeus | reverse complement strand
CTAAATGATAAAACGCTGGACCAGAGCCATAAACTTAGCACATGCTTGAGATTCAAGCTCTGCAAAACAACAACAGTTAATTATGATAATTATGATGATAACACTTGAGGGTTTTTTAAAATTCTAAATTCATATAACAAGGACAATTCATTTGCCAGAGGAACCTTGCGTAAAGTCAGATCTGTGGAAGAGGGGTAACCAGTTTGTCAAGTCTGTTTCTCATTGGAAGACAAAGCACAATCAATGTTCTTGAATTATCTCTCTTGTCAGCTCCTCTGGTGGGTTCTTGAGTAAGAAATACCCTGGGCTAGAATGATAGCAGAATGGTTGTGCAAAAAAATAAAACTTTATGCCTGAGGCTCTGAACAACTAGGTTCAATTCTCATCACTATGATAAGCCAGAGCTGAACAGTCTTCTGGAAAGAAGAAAGAAATAAAAGAAAAGAGAGAGAGAGAGAAAGGGAGAGAGAGAAGGAGGAGGAGGAGGAGGAGGAGGAGAAACAAAGAATGAAAAAAAAAAAGAAATAGAAAGAGAGCCCCCAAAGTAGAATATAAAAAAGTGGCTTCTTATCTAGCACCCTCAGTTTCTCAAATGCTTTTTTTTTTCCAAGATATTTTTCTCTTTTGCTTCTCACTCTAACCTCATAAGACATTTAAACAAGAATAAGCTCCTTTAAAAAATGTATGTTAGTATGTAAAAGAGAATATATTGAAGAGGTTGCTATGTTAAGGCAGAAGAATTTTGTAGCTTCCTGCTACTCTGGGCACCTGACCTAACTTTGTCTACCCTGTGTGGACTCTTACAGTAGCACATTGATACACATATTTTCTCTAGAATGAAGTATGTGTCTCTTCTACCCTATGGTTTTAATCTCTAATACAGTCTTAATTTCCCTCCGCTATTTGTATCTTGTGGTAGATGCAGGCCCTGAGGACAGAAAGGCTTTAGAAAACAAAGTTCCAGACTTCAATTATTCCATCTTGTTCCTCCAGCCCAGGGCACCTGTGGGGAGAGCAGTTGTGAATTCCCAAGAGCTCTGTCCAGTCTTGCTTCCCTCCGTTGCAGAGATAGGGTTTCCCCCATTTCCTACAGGAGATTCAGCCCCAGTTTATCATCTCTGACATTTATGGCAGGAAGATTGGGGTCGCTGAGAATCCTGGACTAGGGCAGGGGGGCACTAGCTCACACAGGGAGGCTTTCAAGACAAGTGGAAAAGTTTCAAGCAACTCAATACCCAGAAGGCATCTGAGGATCAATAAAGTAATCATAGCTAATTTCTGTAGAAGGGTGCAATATAACTAAAGCTGCTGAGTGCATGTTTGCTGAGCCATTTCACTGCTGGTCCATGATTTATGGAGACCCTCACTTCAGAAGAGTCACTGAGGCTTAAGCTGTGTGTCTTTAGGTGTATTTCCAACCCTCCTCGGTGACAAAGGAGGCAGAGACCTAGTCCTATCTCCTATAGTACCCTTTTCCTCCTTCACTTCTCCCTCCTCCACTTCTTTCTTACTATTTACTTTATTGTTATTGTTTTAATATTTTCTTACAAAATTGAAAGATTTCAGGGACATAGTTTCATTCCTACATATGTGAGTACAACTCACTCCTATGCACTCCACTCTACCATCAAGCATTTTTCTTTGGTAAATAAACATCTTATTGAGATTTCAGCTGCCCACCATTTCAATTTTGGAATGTTTTCATTATCTCCTCCCACAGGGAATCTAAATGCATTATATGATCCCACCTTCTTAACCCTGGCCCCATCACTAGATAACTGTAACTGTAGTTCTGTCTGTGAATATATCCATTGTGAGAATTAAAAGATTGGATCTTGATGATCTGTGGTTCTTTGTGGTTGACATCTTTCACCAGTATAATGTTTTCAGGTTTGTCAGTGTTAATACTACATTCCATATGAGCCAGAAATCCCACTCCCAGGAATGCCTCCAAGTGAAATAAAAATATATGCCCACACAAAATCCTATGCATAAATGCTTATAGTAATGTTATTTATAGTGGTAAAAATGTAGGGATAATTTAAATATTTAATTGAGAAAGGAATAATAAACTGCAGAGTATCTGTGTAATGGAATGTGATTTGCACATAAAAATGAAATCCTGATACATTCTACAACAGGAGTAAACTTTGAAGATATGAAAAGTGAAAGAAGCCAGTCATAAAATGTCACTGCTATATGAATTCATGCATGTGAAATGTCTAAATGAACAAATCTGAAGAGAAAGAAAGCAGACTGGGGATTGCCAAAGACTGAGGGAGAGAGAACTGAGGCTCAGTTACTACTCATGTAAACATACCTTCTTTCCTGGGATAAAGGGGAAATAAAATGTTCTGGAGTTAGCCAGTGGTAATAGTTGTACAATCTGATAACTACATTAAGGTCATTGAACTGAAGATCTTAGATGAGTGAATTTTATAGTATGTGAACTATATCTCAATAGAGAATAAAGTACTTGATGGAGGAAAATGAGGAAATAAAGAAGATTGAGGCCATTTGTGCTTCTGGTAAGATGGTGAAGATAAATATCTCTCTGCTTCTCTGTTAAGTACACATGCAGATCCTGAAGATCTGGAAATAACTCCACAGGTGGCCAACATGGACTTCCAAAAGGTCTAAGGACAATAGTTTTTTTTTCTCCCAGTATTTACTTACTAATGAGAGAGGGAAAGAGACAGACAGAGAGAAAGACACACACAGAGAGAGAGAGAGAGAGAGAGAGAAGGCACAGAGGGGGAAACAGGAGACTCAAATCGTGGTCCTTGTACATGGTAACATATGCACTTTACCAGGTGTGTCACTGTTGTGTCATTGTTTTAAGGTAATTTATTTATTTATTTATTGGGCAGAGACAAGTCAAAATGGCAGTGAGAGATAGGGAGGAAGAGAGAAAGAGAGACACTACTACTGCTTGTGAAGCTTTCTTCTAGGTGGAGACTGGGAACTTGAAACTGGTTCCTTGTGCATGGTTATGTGTACACTCTGCTGGGTGTCCCACAACCTGCTTCCCCTTTTGTTCAATTTAAAATTTTAACTTTTCTTCCATATTTCAAAATATGTATGCTGTAGAACACTTGAAAAATTAAAAGATAGAAAGATAATAAATCATTCACATTCCCACCCCTTCGAATGTATGTATGCACACATGTGTGTTTCTATTATCCATATATTATTGCAGTCCCTGTATCTTTTTATCTAGAGAATTTTTATATTACATACAATAACTTTATTTAATGCATAACATATTTGCTATTTTTTCTTTTTCTATAGAATATTTTATTCTTTAAATCATTACATTCTCTTACCATATCACCTGCTAGGGCTAAGTGCTGACACTATGAAATCATCACTACTGACAGTCATTTTTTTCCCTTTTTATTTTTTACCTTTCTACTTTATTTGACAAGAGAGAGAGAGAGAGAGGAGAGAGAAAGTGGGAGACGAGGGGGAGATAGTGAAGGAAAGATAAAGATAGACACCTGTAGATATGTTTCATGGTTCATGAAGTATCACCTCCACCTGCAGGTGGGGAGTGGAGACTTAAACCTCTGTTCTTATGAATGGTAATATGTGTGCTTAACCCAGTGCCCACCTCCCAGCCCCTGTTTCACTTTATAATAACTAAAGAATATTTAATGGTATCCCTACAATGAATGTAATGTATATTGGTTTCTTTCATGTCACCTACTTGGTACATCATAAATTTTCAATAAATGATGTATGAATGAATGGATATACTTCTGTGTTTACACTGAGGACCATCATACTTAACACTGAGGACCATCGTACTGGTGAGTCTCTGTTGTCTTTATTCTTTTCTACAAAGAAGTTAGTATCTGTGCCCAGGGTTGTAAGAATTTGTCATGGACCAGCTAGGATCATAGCTCCTATGTTGAAGGTATTCTTAAGGTAAGAAAAAAAAAGTCTTTCCAAGAGAAATAGGCTGGGAATATGGATCAACCTACCAAAGCCCATGTTCAGTGGGGAAGCAATTACAGAAGCCAGACCTTCCACCTTTTGCACCCCACAATGACTCTGTGTCCATATTCCCAGAGGGATAAAGAATAAGAAAGCTATCGGGAGGGGATGGGATATGGAGTTTTGGTGGTGGGAATTGTGTGGAGTTATACCTCTCTTATGCTATGGTTTTTGTCAGTCTTTCCTTTTTATAAATAAAAATTTTTTAAAAACTAAAAAAAAAAAAATTCTTTCCACTCTAGTGTTTCCATATGAAGACTCAGGCTTGTTCCCAAAAATCCAACAAAAAAAGAATGCTCATTTCTAGTCTATCTAGAGAAGTCTTGGTGCAATTTCAAGACTACTTGCAGATCTACCCTCCCATGCCAATTCTTTTTTGTACCTTGAGGGCATTATGCATTGTGTTTCAACCTGAAATGTACAACCTGAATTTCCTATTGGAAAATATTTATTTATTAGTTAATTTATTTTACCTACACTCATTGAGTCTCGGTGCTGGCATGATGAATTCACTGCTCCTGGCAGCTATTATCTTATTAAATAGGACAAAGAGATATTGAGAGGATAGGAAGGATAGAAAAGAAGAGAGAAACACTTGCAGACCTGCTTTACCACTCATAAAGCTTTCCCTCTGAAAGTGGGGACTAGGGTCTTGAACCCGGATCCTTGCGTGGGTCCTTGCCCATAGTACTATGTACGTTTAACCAGGTATGCCACTGACTGCCTCCCTTGGAAAATTTTAAGAGACAGTTTTTTTTGTTTCATCTTTTCTGGAACTTCTATAGCACTCTTCTTTGCATGAGCTACACAGTGCAAACATCAGCAGAAGCCTTGGCCATCTGCGGAGTAAATGTGTTCTTGTGTTTTCCCACTCATTAGACTTCAGTTCCCCAGACTGTCTTTAACCCTCAGTAAATTCCTGCTAGAATGATAAATTGGCAGATCAGGACTGGTCTGCTTTTGCAGAAGGCCAGGAGGGCCAAGGGCTTCATGTCTTTCAGCATCTTACCTCCCAGCTCTAGAGGTTGATCAATGGCAGCTGCCAGAAGGGAGAGGCTGGCACTGCCCGGAAAACAAGTCCTTTTGCTTCTCATTGCATACATGCCAGAGCAGTGAGAAGATGAGGATCTGGCTTGTTTCCTAGCCATGTTCTGTGAAAGGGAAAGTCATTTTTATTACATTCATTTAAAGAAGGGGTTATAGGCACTTCATCTGTTGTTCACTTCAGAGCAGCTGTTCAGTATTACTGAGGAGAAAGACCAGGGACTCATGCTCCTTTTTCCAAGCCAGAGTCCAAATCAATAGATACAATGGCTTCTCTTATGACAGACAGCATTCCTGGTCCAAGTCTCAAAGGTTTTTTGAGTGGTTTTTTTTTTTTTGGTGTTTGTTTTTTTGTATTTAGTTTGTTTAGTTCCTTGTTTATTTTCCAAGGTGTTTAAACAGAATATCACCTTTACTTCCAGAAATCCTTTCATCTATAACTAGAGGGCCAATTGCAAAAGTTGAAGTCTCAATAGAAATGTTGACTATGGGTAGAATCTATCCTTGCCAATCCCTAAAGAATTCAAATGGCTATCTATTATCTGGGTCTAATTCTGAGTTTTGTTAAGGGCAGAGAATGCAGGCCAGAATTCTGAGATGCATCAAACAGGAGCTGCCACGTAGCAGTGGGTTTTCCACTGTACCAGGGTGCACAGGGACAGAGGTTCAGCTGCAAGCTACAGATAACTGATACAGGCTATCTAGCTTAAGCAGCAGAAGTATGCATTGGGCATGTACAGGGAAGCTGACAGAACTCATAGGAAGGCTGGCAAGCAGGACTCAGTAAACTAAGTGAAATCAAGGGAAGTTAAGTAACAGGAAACACAGCCAACATGTTTCTTTTTTGATGGCACCCTGGGTCTTTCTGTGTGCTGGATATTTTTTCAATCATTTATGAATATTTGTGCTACTATCTCAAGATCTGAGGCACTAGATGGGGCAACAGACTGGTCAAATCTAGATCACTTAGCTGAACTGTGGGTGAGGGTGGACAGAGACAAGTAGATGATCATTCAAATTCTTCAAGGAATGGCAAGAAGGAGATATTCTGTTTATAGCAAGCACTTCTACTGAAATTTCAACTTTTTCAATTGGCCTTCTAGTTATAGAGGAGGGGATCTTCAGAAATAAAGGTAATACTCTGTTTCTCAAACTGGTTGTCATTTAAAAAAATTTCTTTACTGGGGGATTAATGGTTTACAGTTGATAGTAAAATATAATAGTTTGTGCATGCGTAACATTTCCCAGCTTTCCACATAACGGTTCAACCCTCACTAGGTCATCCTCTATCCTGGTTGTGAATTTTAGTAGACTAATCTTCAACTCAGTACAGTAATATAGATATATTAAACTCAGGTTTCACTAGAACACAAAACACTGTATACAAGCTATGAAATAGATTTGTCTGTCTAAAAATTTCTGATTCTAAAAATACATACCTTTTAAAGGTTGAATTGTGAATCTTTTCAATTTTTGTAACATAATTTTGAACTCAGTTTTAAAGTCACCAGTGATCAAAGTCATCTGTTTTCCTGGGTACTGCTAAAACAGAATTTATTCAAACTTTCAAAGAAATATATTGACCTGCTGGTAGCCATTATAAATACAGTTCTACTCATAAGAAACTAAGGTAAGAGCCATGTGATAACTGTCCTGGTAAAGCACATGACTACTCATGTATAGGACCCTGTGTTCAAATTGAGGGCCAATATGGTAGTATCATAAATTAAAAGAATGAAAAGTTAGCCTGGGAGTTCTGGTATTGCACATGCATCAGACTCCAGTCCTACAGAAAAAGAAAGAGGGAGAGAAAGAAAGAAAGAAAGAAAGAAAGAGAGAGAAAGGAAGAAAGGAAAGAAAATAGAAAGAGAGAAAGAAGCTGAAGTAAGATATCTGTAGGTTGTCTAACCAATTAACAATAACGTGGAGTACAGAAAAAACATAGCAGTCCTAAGCTGTCTAGTCATATGTTTCCTTAAGTCACTGCACTACACTTTGCAGAGTGAAAAATGATTTCCACAAATTTCCTGGTGGTCTCATATGTCCTTATTTTACAGGGGGTTGGTGAAACACCTCAGAAGTGAGCATCTGATTAATGTCAGAAAAAACTGTATTATAATCCATTGTATTTATTAGTAATTTTTATGTGGTACAGAGGGAGGGAACCAAAATTTCACACATAATATCGCCGACTTGTCTCCCAATCTAATGTATATTCTATATTTTTTTAGAGGAATGGAGGGGAGGAAAGGGAGAGGGCAGAGATAGGAAGTCATGGTATATTCTTCATGGAATTCCCTTGCTGCCATCTATGATGCTCCTATGTGTACAGGAAAACAAACCAAGGGTTTCACACATGGTAAGATATGTGCTACAGATGCTGAGTCATATTCTGGGATTCTTAATCATTTTTCATAATTGTTGTTTCCTCCCTAGATAATGCAAACTTATGATTTAACCTGAGCATCACTGGCATTTATACTAATATTCACTTATTCAATATTTATCTATTGAGGGTCTACTAATATTATCCTCTAAGAGGCTGAAAACAATTGAGACTTGTTCTTTACTTGGAGACTGTATTTTGGAGTGGAAAATATCAATAAAAGGGTAACTGTGGAGGTCAGGTGATGCACACTGGTGTAAGCGCACATAGTAAAATTCACAAGGACCTGCACAAGGATCCTGGTTCAAGCCCCCAGCTCCTCACTTACAGGGTAGTTGCTTCACAAGCAGTGAAACAGGTCTACAAGTACTTTGTTCTCTCCCTCTCTGAATTCCACTCCTCTCTCAATTTCTCTCTGTTCTATCCAGGAAAATTAGGGAGAAAAATGGCTATAGGAGCAGTAGATTTGTAGCACAGGTACCAAGCCCCAGAGATAACCTTGGAGGCAACAAAATAAAATAAAATAAAATAAACTGCAGTTCAAAGTTGTGAAAGCTTTGAGTAAATTAATTCCTGGGCAGTATCATAATATATGCAAAGAAGTTTTTACACCAATCTGTGAAACTGAGTAAGGGAGCTACGACTGGAGTAATGAGAGTGTGGATAGGATAAAGGAAGCAAGGGGGGGGAGAGTTTATAGAATAATTACTTAAACCCTCAACTTTGTGAGGTATAAAATAATGGTGATGTAGGACATGCAAATTCAGGAAGAAATTGTTTAGTTGGACTTGTGAAGAGCTCCCTGCCACGAAAACAAGAAGATTATAAAGGAGAAGAGGAGTTATATCAATCTGGAAATGTTTTTTATTGTTGTTATTGTTGCCAAAGTTAAATTCAAAAAAACTTCCCAGGTAAAAACACAAGTTCTCAGAGTACTGGGAGAGGTAATTCAAAGTCATCAGAGTAGGGAAAAATCCATAGATGAGTGCATTCAGAACAACTAAGACTAACGAGAAGAAAGTCATCCTCATACAGGACCCAAAGCAGACCTACATCTAACAGTTGAGCTGTGGAGGAAGAGTCCTTAAGGGAAACAGAGAAGGAGCAGTCTCCGGAGGACAGTTACTATTTTGTCAGAACATTCAAGTATCTATTTGCAAAATATGGAAGCTACTTGATTTGACACAGAACTCATAACTCAGCTGGAGGGTGAGAAATGGGAGGGAAGGAAGGAAACTTCCTCTCAGAGCATTACTGAACCAATACCAAACTTCTGGCAACATCTCAGCTGCCTAAGACTGTGATCTCATTTAGGAAAAACTAGAGCCTGGCTGAAAATTTAAAAGTAAGTACAATGGCACAGCTATATACAAATAATGTCAAAGGACATAAATTATGGTGATGTTGGGTATTATACAGCAAATCCTAAAAAAGGGATTTTTTCAAAGTTAACCCAATTACCAAATAATGTAATAATTATAACAATAACTATCTATTGTCTTCTTGAACCCTAAGACAGCAGGAACCTCACATTTCCACTATAGAGCCTATATTTCTTCCACCTTAGGAACCTTAGAGTGAGGCGCACTCTCCTGCATGATTCTCTCAATTCATACCAAATAATATTGCATCCACTGATCCCAACCTTAATCAACACAACGAGTACCACCTCAGCATGCTTCACTTCAGACTGTGTCCAGAGATTTCAGGTGTGGAATGACAACCTTTCAGCTTTATTACTCAGGTGAGACCTTTCCTTTCATAGTATTCTCTAATTCCATTCCAGGCGGTTCACTTCCTAACAAAGTCCCAAAACCTAGATATACACCAGGTCCCATGAGATAGAGCATATGGTCACATGTATCCATAAACTAGGGCAAAATATATACCTGAAAGCAAAAGTACACAATAGTCTGCAGTGAGTACCCCCCAACACTTCATCTGCACTATTCTAGCCTTTAGGTCCATGATTGGTCAACAATTTGTTTGGCTTTGTATGTTAACTCTCTTTTCAGCCACTAGGTTCCAGATGCCAGCATGATGCCAACCAGACTTCCCTGGAAAGACAACCCCACCAATATGTCCTGGAGCTCCGATTCCCCAGAGCCCCACCCTACTAGGGAAAGAGAGAGGCAGGCTGGGAGTATGGATTGACCAGTCAACGCCCATGTTCAGCAGGAAAGCAATTACAGAAGTCAGACCTTCCACCTTCTGCATCCCACAATGGCCCTGGGTCCATACTCCCAGAGGGATAAAGAATAGGAAAGCTGTCAGGGGAAAGGATGGGATATGGAGATCTGGTGGTAGGAACTGTGTGGAGTTGTACCCCTATTATTCTATGGTTTTGTTAACGTCTCCTTTTTGAAATAAATTTAAAAAATTAAAAAATATCCTATACAAGAAGAAAGAAAATAAAACTTATAGAAAAAAGCTGTCAGATACAAAGAAAGGCCTTACTATAATATGCACTAATATTGCAGGAAAATATGATTATACACATATATGTACCTAACAACAGAGACCCAAGACACATAAAACAAAACCTGGAGACACTGAAAGCACAAATAGACAATTCAGGGGCCAGGGAAGTAGCAAAAAGACCTTCATGCCTATGACTTTGAATTCCCAGGCTTAATCCCTGGTATTACTATGAACCCGAGTTGAGCAGTGCTCTAATTATAAATGAACAAACAACAACAGTGAGAAATATTAATAGAGAATAAATTAAAGATCATAACTGAGCACAAGTTTAAGAAGGAAATTGAAGACTTAAATGACAAAGTAAGCCACACAAATGCATGATGAAAAAAAGTACTGTGAACTATATAATTATACACAATTTTTTTCCTATATGTTTGATGATGACAGAAGTCTTAACAAGCTTAAAAACTTTTGAACTAGAGCGGTAAGGCAACAGATTGAATGTGCATGTTACCATGCATAAGGATCTGGGTTCAGCACTCCCTGTCATCACCTGCAGAGTAGTGAAGCAGTACTGTAGTTTTCTTTCTTTCCCACTTTCCATCTCTCCTTTCCCTATCAGTCTCTGTCCCTGTCAAATAAATAGAAAAAAATGAGAGCTGGAAAGAGTGAATTCATCATGCAGCTATGAGTCCTAGTGATAACATTGATAACAATAAAGTGAATGAATGAATGAATGAATGAATGAACGAATGAATAGCTTTTATAAGTATTTGAAGTATTTTCCCCAAATTCACTGGAATTAAGATAGAAAAGACCTACAGAAAATTTGACAATATCTCAATTTTATTTTAACTAACCAACATATTCCCAAAAAGTCATCTGATTTAAAAAAAAAGAAAGAAAAAGAAATCATGTGAGAAAAAAAAATTAACAGCTTAGACATCTATCAAATGATAAATAAGAATTAAAAGTAGTATATCTATTCAGATTTATTTATAGTAGTCAAAATTGGAACTAGTCCAGATGTTGTTTATGGGTGAGTGAGTAAAAATGGTTTATCTATGTGATGTGTGGTTTATTTATGTGATGAATATTCTTAGTAATTAGAAGAAAACAGCTATTAACACATACAACAATATGAATGGCTATCAAGAGACTGAGGCTGCACAAAGAAGACAGTACCCCAAATTTATGTACTGTATGATGCCATCTGTATAATGTTCATGCAGCAATATTATTACAGATATGGAGAAGAGACCGCCTGTGGTTAGGAACAGGGAAGTAGATATGGCTATAAGGACTACATAGTTCCTTATGTAACTTTCTTGTATCTTGATTGTCATAGTGGATATAAAAGCCTACCCATGTGCAAAGTTGTAAAAAGTTCAATATACACCCAACTGAGTATTGCACAAACTACAAAAATGAAATGTTAATAAGATTTGAGGATTATGTCAATATTAATCTTGTGATACTACCCTATATATTTTTGTAAAATATTACAGTTGAGGAAAACTGGATAAATGCTACATGAAATAGCAGGGTTCTTTCTTTGTTTCTTTCTTTGCCAGCAGGACTATAAATTTTGCTCCTTGAAGTCTTTCTTTTTGTTTCTTTTCTCTTTTAATAGAGACAGAGAGAAAAATGAAAGGGAAGAAGTAGATAGATAGATATACACATACATACACACACACACACACACACACACACACACACACACACACACACACACACACACACACACAAAGTGGGGGGACCTGTAGCACAGCTTTACTACTAGTGATGCAACCAACCGGCAGGCAGGGACCAGGGACTTACATACTGTGATGCATGTTTTCTGCTCAGTAACCCCCCAGTTATTTTTTTAAATATTTTATTTTATTTATTTATTCCCTTTTGTTGCCCTTGTTGTTTTATTGTTGTAGTTATTATTGTTGTTGTCGCTGTTGGATAGGACAGAGAGAAACATAGAGAGGACAGGAAGACAGAGAGGGGGAGAGAAAGACACCTGCAGACGTGCTTCACCGCCTGTGAAGCGACTCCCCTGCAGGTGGGGAGCAGGGGTTCGAACCCGGATCCTTATGCCAGTCCTTGTGCTTTGCGCCACCTGCGCTTAACCCACTGCGCTACAGCCTGACTCCCCCCCAGTTATTTTTCTTACAGTTATTTCCATATATCCATGAGTATGAACTATGACAATGCCAATATCGGTATTTGTGAAAGGGAACTGGAGAGAGAGAGATGTGGTATCTGATCATGAGTTTCAGCAAAGGGCAACTTGAGGCAAAAAGAGAATACAGAAATCACAGCCCAGTGAGTGAAAGGCAGCATAGTATCTTTGACATTCTGCACTGGCATATCTGAGGAAAAGCTGAATACAGAGACAATAAGTTCATTTCCTGGAGGTGTAACACTGCTGCACAACGTGTAAAAATAGAGAAGAGTTAGACATTATGCTCATTCTAGAAAAACAAAACAAAACAAAAGAAAGAAGTGTAGAGGAAGATTAAAAGAGGTTGATACAGTCTCTATGCTTTCAGGAAGTGTTTATTTTGCAAGTTTTGCCTCTGTGGGGATCAGTCTCTGGTACTCCTGCAGTGTTACTGCCTGCACCCCTCTACTGTACTTCCTCCAAACCCCTCCTCCTCTGCTCATTCATCAGGTCTGCCCTCTGACTTCCTTCCCTAGTATTCTTTGCTTTCTTCTCTCTAAGAGGGTTGGAGACTTCCACATGAATTTCCTGTGAGGACAACACCAGTCAGATCAAGACCAGGGAAACATGGCTAGAGATTTATCTGTCTGATCTATATGTAACAAAAGAGAAGCAGAAAGATATTATCTAGTAGAAAGAAAAGGTAGGCATGAAAGTCTCAGAGCCCAGGGAAAAGATTTATCTACATTGTAGATCTCTGTCACAGACTGTCTGCTAACTGCCACCAACTCTAAGCACATTCAATCAAGAATATCCCAGATATATGGGAAACCATCGCTAGATGAAATACCTTCCAACCCCCTAATACTATCTATGAACAAGTAGAAATTCAGAATGTACATAACTGAGTTATCTTATTAGCCCATGCTTACTAGCAAACACTTGAGTGGGACTTCCAGGATGGACTACTTGAAAGGAGAAAGGAGTGATGTTCTATTTATGGCTCTATTTAGTTTCCTTTTTGGAACTTACCCCCACTCAATTTGGTGCTTACCCAAGGACTCCCCTGTTCCTCGCTATCTTTCTTCCATTTCTTCCTTCCTTCCTTCCTTTCTTTCTCTGATAGAAACTGAGAGAGAGAGAGAAAGAGAGAGAGAGAGACTTCCATCCATGTAGGTGGAGACCAGGGCCTTGAGCATGGTAACATGTGCATTCTACCTGCTGTTCCACTGACTGAACCTATCTCTCTGATTCTTTCCTCTATATGTTGTAGTTCCTTTTCTGTATTTGAGCCTAATGGGACCACTGATATTAAACATTCTACCCACAGAGGTGTCAGCATTTGGAAACCTCAGATTTTAATATCAAGCATTCTTTGTTGCAGAAAAGATAAATGTAGCTCAGAATGTAAGCTGTAAAGGTTAGAATGAGGTCAATAAGCCACAAACTTATCTTGAGAGGCTGGTAGAAGGGGAAAACACAACAGTTGGGAAGATCTAAAAGCTTCATGGAGTAGGAGACATGGGAGTAGGCCTGTGCAGGAGGGAATGGAGAGGATTATTCAGGTGGAGATTACAAAAGTAAGGTAGGCTATTTTAAGTGACCATCATCACTGCTTCATTACATGGTAGATGAGAAGCTCGCATGAAAGGTATCTGTGAAACTGCTGGGCCTGTCCCCAGTTGTGTTATTTTTTTCCATCTTTTGAGTTATAAGTGATTTATGGACAAGATTGAAATCATTCTCAGTAATAAAATATAATAAAAACAGGGGTTGGACAGTAACTAGATACATGGTGCTGAGATCTCACAATGAGCCATAGTCAACTTTTCCAGAGGTTCTTTAGCTCCATCCCTCCAGATACTGATATCCAAATCAACCTGAGGTTCACAGAAACTGCTTAAAAAGTCTCTCGGGGAAGGGGTCAGGTAGTGGTGCACCCGGTTAAGCATGCACAACACTGCATAAGGACCCAGGTTCAAGCCTCTAGGAGAAAGTTTAACAAGTGGTGAAGTAGGGCTACAGATGTTTCTCTTCTCTCTCCCTCTCTATTTCCCTCTCCCTTCTAAATTTCTGTCTCTATCCAATAAAAAATAAATATTAAAAAAAAGAAAGAAAAATGTTTTTTTAAAAGTCTCTAGGGAAAAAATAAGCCACTCCTCATGCCTTCTAATCTTCAAGTCTAAGGGTTTTTTGTTTGTTTGTTTTATATATCATATTTATTTTTATTTCACTGGATAGAGACATTGCTAAGGGAAGGGGAGATAGAGTGAAAGATAAAGAAACACCTATAGCACTGTTCCTTTGTGAAGCTTCCCCCCTGCAAGTGGGAACCAGGGAGTTGAAACCTGGGTCCTTATAAAAAAAGTACATGTGCTAAAGTACATGTGCTCAATTAGGCATGCCACTGCCAGGACCCCCGATCTAACTTTTGAGTGGCCACAGGTCTTGCATGGACTAGGCTTCCAAACACAGGTAAAATATTAAGGAAAAAGCAATAAAAAGTTCTAGCTGATTTTTCTAGACAAAGTCAAACATCTGGATATTTTTTTTTAAAGTAAGATGTTTAATGGGGCTTTTCAGTTTCCTCATAGATACTTGGCTTCATAAAGTCACAGATATGAATCAAAGTCAAGAAATAATGTGTGGATTTTCACCACAAGTTCAGTGGGCACTGAGCTGGAACTGTCAAAATGAAGGGTCCACACTAGCCTAAGTTAATGTGTTGGTTTTGCATTATTGGGAGATGATGACAGCATGGGTGTGTTATATTATAGCAATCTGCCATGGCATTAATAGTGTTGGTGTGTGATAAATGCAGCAGATCCCCAAGGAAGTCCTCATAGAGGTTAACTCCATTCAAATGTGTTCTATATAGCTCTCCTCTCACTAACTTTTCACAAACTGCCTTGCCTTTTACTTTCAAATAACACCCTAGTTGGAGCAATATTTTTGTATAAATTTTGCCCAAGTGATGAGTGTTTCCAGTGCAGGATTTCATATTACCCTGGATAATATGTCCTGTGATGCTGAATGTAATTAAGAGTGAATGAATAGCAAGCCTGTCTCTAAGGGTGTTCCTTGGAGATTATGACATCGAAGCTATGGAATGGATAAGCCCAGTGAGCCTGGATTTGGGAGCTAGCTGTGGACCATCTCCAAGGTAGAAAGAATATAGAGTGATCTATGGAAAAGAACACACCATAATTCCCTCAGTGTCTGTGGACATGTTGCTCAATGCCTCTCATTGAGAATAGGAAGATAAATACAGAGCTTAGAGCAGTGTGGGATAAATAAACCATTCAGAGGGGTGAAGAGAAAAATGCTGAGTTGCAAGCCCTACTCTACACTGGGCTAGCTCAACCATCTGGTATACACCTGTGAAGAACACCTAAGAACCCCCATGGTGGAATTGTTCCCTTCTCATACTATGGTCTTGTTAACATTTCCATTTTATAAATAAAAATTTTTTTTAAAAAATACCGTTAAAATAAAAAAAAATCCTTTAAAATTAAAAAAAAAAAATGTCAGGGCCTGTGCAAAACCCTAGAAGAGTATCTCTTCTCTTGTCCTTCTCTTGTGAGCATAGTTTGCATCAGCTCAGTTTAAGCAAGTAAAGAAGACTCTGTAACTCAAACAACCTCTGAGTGGAGTCATTATTTAGGGTTTCCTGAGTGAAATGCTAGTCAGAAAACAGTCTTCATGAGGTTAGGTGTACACCCTGAGAAGGGTTGGCAGTTGATACTGGGCATGTGAAGAAAGCACTCACACTGAAATCCTCCTCTGGTCATGCCTGTGCACATGACATTTACCCTCTTGCTTCTGTCTGGTTACAATGCAATAGGTCTTCAGAGGAGCACAAAGGTGGAAGGGAGAGGGAACATCTTTTGTGTAGATTTAGGATCATTGATCTGATATATGTGGGTTTTCTGTCATTGCTGTCTTTGTATTTTTCAGTTTCCTCATTTATTGTGGTTGTGGTTGTGTGTGCATGCATGCGCGACAGTAAAAGGCACTGTGGGTAAGGTGTTCAGTTTCCTTGTGTGTGCTATCTCTGAGCACTGGTTTTTAGTCCTGTGAATCACTCACTCACTCCCTTTCCATCGAAAAACTACATGTGTCTGTACTGACCTGTGGCTTGGATGATTTTCTTTTCCTTCCTTCCTTCCTTCCTTCCTTCCTTCCTTCCTTCCTTCCTTTTTTCCTTTCTTTCTTTCTTTCTTTCTTTCTTTCTTTCTTTCTTTCTTTCTTTCTTTCTTTCTTTCTTCTTGGGGTCATCAAAATAGTTTACCTGTCCAGTTCTCTTGCTATGCCATATAGGCAACCCAGGTTCAAGCCTGACTGCCAGAACATTGAAGAAGATTTGGTGCTATGATGTCTGTGTGTCTGCCTGTCTCTGTTTATCTGAAAAAGTCAGTCTGAAAAGGAGTAAGACCCTATTTATGACAAAAGAAGGGGAGAATGTAAGAAAGAAAGAAAGAAAGAAAGAAAGAAAGAAAGAAAGAAAGGGAGAAAGAAAGAAAGAGAGAGAGAAAGAGAGAGAAAGAGAGGGAGGGAAGGAGGGAGGAAGGAAGGAAGGAAGGAAGGAAGGAAGGAAGGAAGGAAAGAAGGAAGGAAGGAAGAAAGAAAAAAGAAAGAAAGAAAGAAAGAAAGAAAGGAAGGAAGGAAGGAAGGAAGAAAGAAAGAAAGAAAGAAAGAAAGAAAGAAAGAAAGAAAGAAAGAAAGAAAGAAAGAAAGAAGGAAAGAAAGAAAGTCTAGGGAGCTGGGAGGTAGCGCAGTGGGTTAAGCGCATGTGGCACAAAGTGCAAAGACCGGCATAAGGATCCCAGTTCGAGTCCCTGCTCCCCACCTGCAGAGGGTCACTTCACAGGTGGAGAAGCAGGTCTGCAGGTGTCTATCTTTCTCTCCCCCTCTCTTTCTTCCCTCCCCTCCATTTCTTTCTGTCCTTTCCAACAATGATGACAACAAGAACTACAACAATAAAAAAAAAGGGCAACAAAAAGGAATAAATAAATAAAATAAATATTAAAAAAAAGAAAGTCTAGACCTTTTGTAAAATAGCATCATTCTTATACAGTGGTGGATCCCCTGTCCTGAAAGTATCCACGTATAAATTAGTTACATGAATATATGGTCATGGATTGGTATTTTTCAGTCTCACCTTTAATGTCCTGAACATTGCTATTTGTTCTCAGAAAGTATGATATGGAAAATGAAAAAATAGAAATACTAGCTTACATCAAATGAAATGTGTGTCTTTACTTCAGGCTTTTCCAAGAAGGATACACTATACCGTGTATGCCACATTTATGAAGACATAAGATTGTTTAAGGTGTTTCTATTCACCTATTGTACAAGATGAATGGACTGTGCTTCTCCAAAGGCATCCTGCAGAGCACAGTCCATTACATAGAAACATCACTAAATGGTTATGGGTCTTTCCAAACATGCAATGGTTATTTCAAATAAAATCATGTCTTCAAGACAATATAACCTGCATGCTGAACCAGAGGTCAAGAATAGCTGATGTTATGTAAGTGCCACCTTGATATCAATGTGCTTTGTGAATCTTATCTTACTTATCCTTAAGTGTATGTAGAAAATAACTGCCAGTATGATTCACTTTACAAATACAGAAACTTGGGAACAAGAGAGTTTACATAAAGTGCTTCTAATCATAAAACTAGAAAGGGCAACTGGGGTCAGGGGGTCAGGTGGTGGCGCAATGGGTTAAGTGCATGTGGCGCAAACTGCAGGGACTGGCCTAAGGATCCCGGTTCGAGCTCCCGGCTCGAAGGTGTCTGTCTTTCTCTCCCCCTTTCTGTCTTCCCCTCCTCTCTCCACTTCTCTCTGTCCTATCCAACAACGAACAACATCAATGATGGCAATAATAATGACCACATCGAGGCTACAACAACAAGGGCAGCAAAAAGGGGGAAGAAGTGGCCTCCAGGAGCAGTGGATTCATGGTGCAGGCACCAAGCCCAGCAATAACCCTGGAGGGGGAAAAAAAAAAAAAAAGAAAGGGCAACTGGGACTAGTTCAACCATCACGCTGTACTTGAAGGGAAAGATCCTACATTGAAAATACAAAGGCCAAGTAAGGATGTCAATTTGCTATTCTTTCAATCATTGTATTAAGGAAATAGTCATTTACAGGACAGTTACTTATAGTGAGTATATTTCTTACTTCCCCTTATAGGTGTGTGCATACCATAGCTATCAGGCCAAGTTTCTCTCATATGAAATGATTTTTAGGGAGAAATACATGATAGAAAAATGTATTCCTCAAGATTACAGACATAAAAATTTGGATTTATGTAAGAGGTAGAGAGCAAAACAAGTTTATATTTAGAACAAATAACTCCCTTACTGTATAATCTTACATCATAAAGCAAATGAAATGATTGTGCAACTTTAGCATATCTTTCTATGACTTGCCACAATATCAGACATTACTTCTATAGAAATATATTCATTTGGGTGGTCCTGAAAGTGGTACAGTTATAAAGCTTTGAAGTCTCAAGCATGAGGTCCTGAGTTCAATCCCCAGAAGCATATATGCCAGAGTGATGTCTGGTTCTTTCTCTCTCCTCCTATCTTTCTCATTAATATATAA
Source organism: Erinaceus europaeus (assembly GCF_950295315.1). Lineage (NCBI taxonomy): Eukaryota > Metazoa > Chordata > Mammalia > Eulipotyphla > Erinaceidae > Erinaceus > Erinaceus europaeus. Next base: position 99,008,927 of record NC_080162.1, on the reverse strand, counting down.
ATAAAATCTTTAAAAGAAAAAGGAAATATATCCATTTGATAAATACAGAATGAGTCTCTCAGAATAACTTTATATATTTGAAGATTATCTAAGGGGGATTATCAGTCATTTGTCTGTTGGGTTGGATGAAGCCTCCACATTGCCATGTTTATGATTTCTCACTGAGGGCAGGGGATGAAAGGGAATGCAAAGAAAAAGTCAGAGAAAACTTTATTTAAAGTTCACCAGGCAGTCTTGTGTGGTCTATCTTGGTTGTCAGGAGGAGGAGTCATGAAATAAATGCCCTGTCAGTCCCAGAATAACTGTATGATTCTCTAAGGTTCTAGAGATGCCTGTTCAAATACTCCCCAAAATCTCTGTCCAGTCTATGTGTAGCACCCTTCAAGAGGGTCCATCCTTCCAAATCCATTATACATAGGTAAGAGGAGTGGGGTAGGAGAGTAGGGTTGGAGTGTTGATGTTAGTATCTGCTTACCTTTTGATAGTGTGGTACAAGAGAAATCCCAAGGGATTTTTGAGGGATGTACTTGGCAAAGTAAGATGGCGTCCTCAGCAGGAAAGCACATGGTGGTAGTCTCTCCCACAGCCCTTTCTCTCCACACCTGCATCCTGGGTCTCAGCTTGATGTCAGAAACAAAGACCAGTCCAGTGATGTCTTCAGTTAGACCTTTTGTCTTAGGTTTGTTTGTATTAATACCAGACTTTGTGTGAGAGCCAAGATGTAAATTGACTTAACCATCATCATTGCAACCAATGTTTATCTTAAAGATCTAAGGGGAAAACCTGGAACATGCTCCTCTTCTCATGCTTTTGGAACGCATTGGTGTCATTAAACAGTCCCAGACTTTTGATCCTTCCTGGTCCAAACTCTGTGCACACATCTCAAAACTTAGAGAAGGGGCACCATCCCACCAGGCTACTGACAGATTTATCCCTCTACACTGGGGGGACCGGCCAGTCTGCGGTCAGCCTCTACACAGAGCTCCTCACTTGTACAAGAACTGTCAGGATGTGTGAATGAAACACAGAGCAGGACTCTGAAAGGCTTGTGGAGATTTATGGAGTATTTCAGACCACAGAATCTTATAAAATAAGATGCGAAAGTCTGTCGGAGTGAAACAAAGAATCAGCCATCAGAAGCAGCTCATCAGGAACTGGGACTGATTTCTCCAACTTCTCCTTAACATCAACTGTTCAGTATGCTGGGCAACTTTATTACCTGGATCCCAGGTCTCCTTAGGCAGCAAAGGGGCTGAGAAAGGACACAGAGGTGTTGGGAAGAGTACTTTAAAGTTCATGATAAAAGGAGCATGATTTGCAGGGTGGTCAGCTCCAATGAAACTTGAGAGAGCAGGTTAGAGTCTGAAAACCTTAGGACCACTGATAATTTTTAAAAATTTTTTATTTGTTATTAATAGTTTGTGACAAGATTGTAAGACCCCACACTATATTCCCCACCAGGATCACTGGTCTTGATGGCTTTTGTGGGGTGGGGTAGGGGTGGGAGTTTCCCTCTAGGTTTGCTGTAGAAAAAAATGACCTAGATTTCACAGTCATGATTTTTCATGGATGAACTAGAAATAGGTTCTTCTGTTAAGAGAGAGTCTAAGATTTGATGAGAAACCTGTAACCTGAAACTTGTAGATGAGCTGGCCTTTGTCAAACTTTGGTGGCATCCTCTGGAGGAAGACACAAAGCACAGCCACATTTATTCTGTTCTTTGTACTGACATCAGGGACTGAAGAACAATTCTAAGAGATACCTGGTTTCAAACAGACTTTTCCAAACCTTCAGCTTAAGATAGTATTTTATTAGATTGCATGATGCTGTAAGTCAGAAATTTTGTCACAGCTTACCTGACCATTCTAATTTACATCATGTTTGTTGTGTTCACTTGGTGGACCTCAGTTGGTAGCTGAATTGTTCAAAGAACTCACATGCCCAGTTTCTTGGAGAGGACAAATGGAAAGGCAAGTTCAGGTGTCTGCCTACCCACCCCAATTGTGTAGATGAATTTCTAATACATTGACTACACAGGCCAGATGTACATATTGACTACACAAGCTAGATTAGATCTAAGGGTTGAGACAAAAAAAAAAAAAATCCTCTCAAATGAGAACTGTTAAAGAATTTTCAGAAGTCCTAGGTTCCATCTCTTTAATTGGTAAAATGAGTTTTATAAATTTGATAATCTGCTGAGTTTTAGTGCAACAGCACTTAAATATACATGCATACATATATATATACATATATGAAAATTTATTTTTTTATTGCCACTGGGACTGGTGCCAGTACTACGAATTCACAGCTCCCGGTGGTCATTTTTCTTTTTTTTTTTATGATTTTATTCTATAGGACAGAGAGAAATTGAGAGGGAGGAAATAGGGAGAGAGAAAGACGGACACCTGAACTCATTAAACATTACCCCGTTGATGGAGTGTGGGGGCTCAAACCTAGATCCTTGACCTTGGTGATATGTACACTCAACTAAGTATACCACCACCTGCCTCCCTCATTTCACTATATTTTATCAACATTGACATTGTTTTTAAATATATACGTATATGTTCTTGTAGTTTTAATTTGCATATCTCAATAAATAAAGGTGAAGACTATCTTGTGCTAATTTTCCATAAACTTATATGCTCCTTAGTAAAATGTACTTTTATAAAAAGCCTATTTTATGATTGGTTTCTTTTTTTCTGTCAAGTTTTGAGAGTTTGGATACAAATTCTCTGTTAGATAAATTCCTAGATATGTTATTCCACTGTATAGCTTCCTTGCCATGTTCTAAATATGGACTTTCACAGAGAAAAAGTTACAATTTTTTTAAGGTCCACTTCTCTAGTTCTTATTTTTCATTATTTGTATTTCACTTTATGAATTGTGATTTGTGTGTGAATTCATTGACTAGAAGTAGGTCTTAGAGCTTTTGAACTTTGTTTTTAAGTTTTTTATAGTTGTACATTTTGCTTTTAGGTCTGTGATCTATTTTGAGATTTATTTTTTGTACAGTGATTTATTTTTTCTTTTCCTGTGAATACTCTGTCATATTATTATTTATTAAAAAGTCTATCTTTACCACCATAAAACTCATTTTGCAGATTTGTTAAAGAGCAATTTGACACAGTTTGTGTGGAGATACTTCTGATTGATTTGTTCTATTTTATTGATGCAATGATGTAGATACCCCCCCCATACCATACCATAGAGTTTTGACTATTATTAAGCTACAGTATTAAAAGATATATTCTACTCACATTACAATTCTCTTTCAAAACTATTTCAGCTACCCAAATGACTTTTAGAACAATGTTGCTTATATATAGATTTTTTGTTGTGATTTTGATAATAATGATACTAAATATATGTATCAGTTTGGGTAGAATATATTATTATCATGCATAGCATTCCAATTCAAGAATATGATATGACTTTCTACTTAATAAGAACTTCCTTAAATTCACTATGTTTAAGGAATTTAAATATGTTTATACATGCGTGTTAACCTAAGCTTACCCAATATTAAATAATATCTGGTCTAATTGGTTTTTAGTTTGTTTGTTTGTTTGTTTTTTGTTTGTTTCCTTTTTCATCACTGGGACTTCATGCTCTGGAATAGAAAAAGCAAGATACAAAGAAAAAGAGGAAAAGGCACCCAATCACTGAAGCTTCTAATGTGGTAGCAACCTGGCTTAAACCTGGGTCAAACACTTGTCAAAGTGGGAACACCATCCCTGAGCTGTCCTGCTGGGACATGTGCAATTTTTATTTTATCTTATTTTATTTTATTTTATTTTATTTTTATGTTTTTGTTGTTGGATAAGACAGAGAGAAATCGAGAGCGGAGGGGAAATGGAGATGGGGAGAGAAAAGAAAGACACCTGCAGACTTGCTTCACGAACACTTGTAAAGGGACCCCCCTGCAGGTGGGAACATGTGTAATTTTTAAATGTTGCTAGTGGCTACTAGAAAGATAGTTCAAAGTAGGCATATGTGCCTTGCTAAGAATGTGGCCCAGATGGCACTCTCAGCACCACAGTGTACTGAGGTTACTTCCCCTTTCTCTGTCTCTTTATCTGAATAGGAATGTGGATAGAACAGTGAAACTATGTATATGCAAAGCCCAAGCTCTGCCCAAAACAAACTGCTGACTTTTTTGTATGCTAACTGATAGGAGAACAAGAGTGGTCTCTTATGAGAGTATCTGATTTTCCATGTACTTGACCTAGATTCAAGCAATTAATATTATCACTCTTTTTTTTTTCCTTTTTCTTCTTCCAGAGCATCATTTATGATGGTATGAGGAACTGAATCTATCTCCCCCACACCTCACATTCTTTTTTGATAAATTCATCTATTAGAACTAGGGGTTTGGAGGTGAGATAATAAAGCATTTCCATGACATCTTTATATGCTGGAGAGATGTTCTGCACCTATTACTTTCATTGAGTTGTTAAATAAGCCGTTAAGAAATAAAATATGATTTTTATTATTTCTCTTTCCTATTGCACTTCCCAGGATTTCCAGTACTATGTTGAAGATGAATGAGGTAGGATATCATTTCTTTCTTTTTTTATTAAATAGATATTTATTGAGAGGGTTGTTTACAGTCAATAATAAAATACAGTAACAAAAATATATAATAGTTTGTACATGTATAACATTTCTCAGGTTTCCACATAAACCTGACTTCATGTTCCAGGACTTGTACCCTCCTCCACACCCCAAAGTCCTTTACTTTGATGCAATACACCAGACCCAGTCAAAGTTCTGTTTTGTGTTTTCTTATTTCTCACCTTTTTAAAAATTTATTATTAATGATTTAATAATGATTGACAAGACTGTGGGATAAGAGGGGTACAATTAATAATATTAGAATAGTACTTCTTGCAAGAAATGTTGGCATTGGGAATGGGTATAATGGTTTTGGGGTTACTTCACAGATCTGTAATGCTGATGACGTAGACCCTGTAGGCCTGTGGGCCCAGTGATATCATCACAGTGTGTTCTGTGGTGTCAGCAAGTAATGTTCCCACTGATGAGAAACAGGCTATTGGACTGGAGCAGAGATCATGATGGTTACACTGAAAATCATGATTGTTGCACTGAAGGTACTCATACAATCTGATATCCCAAAAGGCAGAGTCAAGCACCAAGAAAGACTTTTATTTAGTCTCCAATAAGAGACTAGTGGGCTACATCTGTGAAACTAGTGGGCTACATCTTTACCATCACCTGGTTTGGGTGTTGTAAAGTTTCTTCCCAATGAAGGCTAGCAATTGTATTGGCTCCTCCTTCTCAACAAATAAATATGAATACTACTTGTCAAATTGTAATCCCTCTGGGTTTTAATTTTGTAAAAGCTTTCACATAAAGAGTTTATATATTTAAAAATAATTTTTGATTGATATAATCATGTGATTTAGTTTGTTGATATGAGGGATATCACTGATTGGTACTTTTAATATTTAATAAGCCATATACATCCCTGAAATGCTATCCCTATGTTGGACATAATGTATAACACTTTTTATATATTGTGGATTTTGTCGATGGTTTTTATTTCTATGTTTATGTGAAATAAAGGCTTATGCTTCTTCTTTTCTATTTCTTTGTTTGAATTTGGTGCCCCACATAGTGCTAGGTTCATGAAATGAATTGGGAAATATCTCCTATATACTCCTTATTTATTCTGGAAAAAAACAGAATAGACTTAATGTGGATTCTTTAAATTTGGGGTAGAATTCTCTAGTAAACTGTTGAGACCTGAAGGTTTCTTTTATGCTGTCTACAAAATTTCAGAGCCTCAGAATGCCAAGGTACTGTGATACTTCATGCTATACTATGAAGCTATAAGCTGCATAATCTATCCCAAGAGTAAAAACATGAAAATGCTACTGGAGCTATTTGTAATAGGTAAAAGTAGGTAAAGACTAGAACCGATATGTAATTGTCACAAGAAACTGGTATTAATAACTACAAAATGGGGTAAGATGATCTAATAAAAATAAATGAAGAATAGCTCTAAATATTATGCTGTGTGATTTCCAAGACAGTTTAAAGTGAACAAAACAAGATGAGCAAGTAAATATGCTTATTGTACTACAGCTTATTGATGAACGAATGAAATAAACACATGCAATATCTACCATATTAAAAAAAAAACTGTTGGAGGCTTTAACTTTGAGAAAGATAGAGTAGAAATAATTGCCATGTTCTCCCTGATAACTGTAAGCACTGAACAACGACTGCCACCTCTCCAGATTCAAAGGAGGTCTCGAAACTTTACATCAGGCTCAACCTGACACTGTTGACTGGCTACGGAAGAAGGGCAAACGCTAGAAGAAGAACTGAACAACATATACAAAATAGTATACAAAAAATAGCTATCAGATGACTACAAGAAGTGAAGAGGATGAAGGCAACAGAGGAACCTGGAGAGGAAGAATCACATAGTGGTTAGTTCTTTGGGATTTCTTTTTTGCCTATTTTCCAAATGAAGAAGATCTTTACTAGAAATAATAAATATTGCATACAGTAAGTACACAAAGTCTGCTTCCCTAGACCAGTGGGTCATCAAAGGGGCAGGCTACCAAAATTTCTTAGTAACAAAACACCCTTCAAAAGCAGTGGCTTCCTTTGCATCCATGTTAGCAAAAACTAATAAAACTTAAAGGGAAAATCGCAATGCCACAATGAAAGTTGAAATTTCCTATCCCTCATATAGTCTTTTTCTATTGGAGAAGTTTATTTTATTTATTTATTTTTTTTCTTTTTTTTTTTAAAATTTTTTATTTAAGAAAGGATTAATGAACAAAAACATAAGGTAGGAGGGGTACAACTCCACACAATTCCCACCACCCAATCCCTATAACCCACCCCCTCCCATGATAGCTTTCCCATTCTCTAGCCCTCTGGGAGCATGGACCCAGGGTCATTGAGGGTTGCAGAAGGTAGAAGGTCTGGCTTCTGTAATTGCTTCCCCGCTGAACATGGGTGTTGACTGGTCGGTCCATACTCCCAGTCTGCCTCTCTCTTTCCCTAGTAAGGTGTGTCTCTGGGGAAGCCGAGCTCCAGGACACATTGGTGGGGTCTTCAATCCAGGGAAGCCTAGCCAGCATCCTGGTGGCATCTGGGACCTGGTGATTGAAAAGAGACTTAACATATGAAGCCAAACAATTTGTTGAGCAATCATGGATCCCAAGCTTGGAATAATGGAGAGGAAGTGTTAGGGAGGTACTCACTGCAAACTCCAGTGCACTTCTGCTTTCAGGTATATATTTTGCAGTAGTTTATGGATACGTGTGCACATAAGCTCTCTCTCACAGAAACTGGTGTATATCTAGGTTATGGGACTTTGTTAGAAAGTGAACTACCTGAGATGAAATTAGAGTGTACTATAAAAGGAAAGGTCTCACCCAAGTAATGAAGCTGAAGGGTTGTCTTTTAGCCCCCACAGCTAGAGAACTGGGACTTGAAGCTATGTCCTCGAGCATGGTAACATGTGCACTCTACCTGATGTACCACTGCCCAACCTAAGAAGAAGTCTTTTTAATTTTGTCGTTGGGGTTTCACTGCTCCAGGTCAGCTTTTTCAGATAAAAAAACAGGAACAGAGACGGAAAGACAGAAAGATAACACAGTACTTAAGCTTCCTGTGGTGCTGTGGATGTTGGTCTGGAGCAGTTAAACTCCAGTGACAACAAGAATGATGCGGAGCTCAAACTTTACAAGCAGCAAAGCAGTACAGCTGCAGTTGCCTTTTATTTCACAGCAGCCCAGTTGTTAATAAATTTTTGTAGTCAGTGACTTGGAAGAATGTAGAGGGGTTAAGCAATTTAACAACAAAATCTGGATGCAAACTCTGGTTTGTCTGATTAAGATATTTGGGATTTTTCTCCTCCCATTACCTTCTGTATAAAAAGGAAATAGGGGGCCAGATGGTGGTGTACCTGGTTAAGCAAACACATTACAGTGCTCAAAGACCCAGGTTCAAGTCCCTGGTTCCTACTTGCAGAGCTTCACAAATGATAAAGCAGGGCTGCAGGCATTTCTCTGTCACCTTCCCTATCTATCTCCCTCTCCACTCTCAATTTCTCTCTCTCTCTCTCTGCAACAATAAAATAAATTTTAAAAAGTACTGAAAAGGAAATAGTAGGGCCTGCCTCTCAGAATGTTGCAAGGATTAAATGAACCACTACAAAAACATTTTTGAACCATGACTTGTAAAAAAAATATATTATTTGAATCAATTTACTTTCTTTGGAAAATAATTTTGTGAATGTCATTTTCATTTCTCATCATTGTGTTTTATATCTTCTCTTAAAAGTATCTTATGCATATAGTTGGAATTACAAAATCATAATGATTAGGTGAATTACCTTGTCTTTAGGGATGTTCCTCTTGATATTTTTCCTTCCCTGAGCACAATCCCTATCTTCTGGTGGAAGTTTCCCATGGGCCCTTATCTCCTTAGATGTCTTCTCATGCCACTGTAGTACCCCATGGGTCTTAGACATTTCTCATGCCAAGTCACCCATGTCAGTAGTCAAAACAATCTGGGAGGATAGGGAGACATTATGACTGAAGATGACAATGTCATTTATCAGATTAATGTGAATGAGCAGTAGAAGAAAATTCTGAGATCCTTCAGAAAGGTTTTAGCCTCTGCTTTTTAATACTGATGTTACAAGTGGCTATTTATTCCCACCCTCTCCCTAGACCAGAGGAAATAAAGTATCATTGTAACTAGAGATAAAGTAAAGCTATATAAAGCAGGATTTAAATTTAATTCTAATTAAAGTAACTGCTTAGAACCTAATGATTGTGCTATACGTGCCATTTTCAAATATAAGAAAAATTCCAAACATACCAATGTAAGTGCGTTAAGCATTACTAAATGTGGCTTAAAAAAATTAGTATATGGTTAGTCTCAATAGAGACAATCTGTGGCTATTTTCTGTTAACCTAAACTCTTTATTTTTCAAACGTTAAAATAGGTCCTACACAGCATGAGTTTGGCACTGGATAGTCTGTCCTCTCTATTCTACAGCAATTTCACAGATGGTCCTGTGAGCAAGGAAGGGTCTGGCTTATCAAACTGTTGCATGATTTCTCCATGTTCCCTCCTTATCTGCCAATAAACCTAATATTCCTGCTGCTGTTGAAGTAAATGCGAAACAATTAATAATATTTACTTTTTCTTTTCTTTTTTGCCTCCAGGGTTATTTCTGGAAACTCAGTGCCTGCACTATGAATCCACTGATCCTTCCCTTTTGTAACCCTTGTTGTTTATTGTTGTTGTTGTTGTTATTATTATTATTACTGTTGTTACTGATGTCATCGTTGTTGGATAGGACAGAGAGAAATGGAAAAAGGATGGGAAGACAGAGAGGGAGAGAAAAAGAGAGACATCTGCTTCACTGCTTGTCAAGAGACACCACCCCCACCCCCAGAGGTGAGGAGCCAGGGGCTGGAACCAGGATAAGCCGGCCCTTGCGCTTTGTGACCTGCACGTTTAAACCACTGCACTACTGCTGGCCCCGTCTTCTCTTTCTCCTCCTCCTCCCCCCTCTCTTCCTCCTCCTCCTCCTCCTCCCCCCTTTTCCTCCTCCTTCTTCTTTCAGAGCACTACTCAGTTCTAGCTTATAGTGGTGTAGGACATTGAACTAGGGATTTTGGAGCCTCCTGCATGAAAGTCTCTTTGCAGAACCATTATGCTATTTACCCGCCCCTCCCACCCATCTTTTTCTTTTTTTGTTTGTTTTAATGATAATCTCCTTTTTTCTTCTTCCATATGACTTAGCCTTTATACTTTCGAGGAACAATTGATTCAGTCTGCACTGGATCTAGGGATTTATTGTTCTAACTCAGGAAGATAAAAACACCATACCTTCCTGCTGTTTAACACGTGTACCTGCTTTAAGCCTATGATATTCTGAAGGAATAAAAACCACATTAGGCGGTGCCACTTTCATAGTACCAGAAATTTGCTTTGATAATGCAATTTAACCTTTCTCTATAAACACATGGTCTACTTTTATTTTAAGCTGCAGATAATATTCTTTTTCCCAGTCAATTATGAGTTTAGGGTATTTGTCCCATCAGTATTGTTCACCATCTTATATATAAAGCTGGTGACCTGACTCAAGTGTCTATGGGTTTTGTTTTATTTATCTTTCTTTTTGTTGTTATCATCATCATCATCATCATCACCATTATTATTTTTTCAGTGAGTAGAGAATTGACTGAATTTGGGAATAAATTGTTATTTTACAATTGGAAGGGTTTTTCAGGGTTTTGCCAGAGAACTAGTCATGAATCTTCTTTCTTTCTTTCTTTCTTTCTTTCTTTCTTTCTTTCTTTCTTTTTTGAAGAACTGGAACTCAGAAGACTGCAGGAAGGAAAGGTGACCTCAATTTGACTGAAACAATCAATTGATACAAAGACTGGAATGTGGACCTCCTGAGGGAAAGCCTATGGGGCTGTGGGAGGGGGCACCACCAGAGTTAAATAAAACTCCAGCATAGTAGATCCCTGCCATTCACACATCGCTTTTTTCTTTCTTTCTTTTTTTTTTTTTTTTAACTGATTTAATAATGATCAACAGGACTATAGGATAAGAGGAGTATAATTCCATACAATGCCCACCACTAGAGTTCCATATCCCATTCCCTTCACTGGAAGTTTCCCTATTCTTTTTCTTCATGTTTTAATTTATTTATTGGAGAATTAGTAGTTTACAATTAACAGTAAAATAAAATACAATAGTTTGTAAATGTGTAACATTTCTCAGTTTTCACACACCAGTTGAAAACCCACTAGGTCCTCCCTCCTCTGTTCTCCTCACAGTCTTTTAATTTGGTACAATTACCAATTCCAGTGCAGGTTCTGCTTTGTGTTTTCCCTTCTGTTCTTTTTTTTTTATTTTTAAAAATATTTTATTTATTTATTTATTTATTCCCTTTTGTTGTCCTTGTTTTAAATTATAGTTATTATTGATGTCGTTGTTGTTGGATAGGACAGAAAGAAATGGAGAGAGGGGAAGACAGAGAGGGGGAGAGAAAGATAGACAGACACCTATAGACCTGCTTCACGGTGGGGAGCCAGGGGCTCAAACTGGGATCCTAATGCCTTGTGCTTTACGCCATGTGCGCTTAACCCGCTGCACTATTGCCCGACTTCCGCTTCTGTTCTTATGTTCAACTTCTATGAGTGTGACTCACAAATCTTAAGTACTGTTTTGTCAGAAATATGTTATGTTGCTTGGGGTGGATTAAGTAGAAAGAGAGCAGTCTGGAGTCTATGGTGGTATACATAGAGCATAGATATTACTATACACTAAGGCCTAGCTCAAGTCCATGGTCCCCACCAGTAGGAAAGAAGTTTATGTGTCTCTCTCCCCTCATTTGTCACACCCTTTATTAAAATAATAAATAAATAAATAGCCAGTCAGAGTGTTGGAGTTGTGCAGGTACCAAATGCGAGCCATAACCCTGGTGACAACAACAATAAAGAGAGGGAAGAGTCTACCACTGGACTACTGGAGAAGGTTGTGGAAGCAGAAAACTTCACAGAGATTAGGTTTGAGGGTGAAATGAACTCCCTGTGCCCACTCCAAGGTCACTTGACAAGGGGTATCAGGTGATTGAGTGTCCATGGTCATACTCAGTTCTGAAGACACGTGACATCAATGTAAATGTATTCTGGTTTCTACTTTGGGGTGATGAAAAGCCTCATGATTTAATTTAGATAATTCTCAGAAAACCCTAAGAGGGACACATCCATAATTCTATACATGGGAGAACTATCAGTCTAAGAGTTTTCCCCAATGTCACAGACATAGTAGCTGGTGGAGCTCAAATTAAAAGGCCTGGGTTTCAGAGAACCAAAATAACACTTTGGTTTAAACAGCCCAAGGGAATCAATTCCAGGACTTAGTGCATGCAAGTCCTGTGACCTGCCACTGAGCGGGTACACCCCTCTGTGTACTAAAATGCATATTTTAAATATGGGAATTTTTCTCTAGATGGTATAACTACCTATATGAAAACATAAAATCTACCCCAAAACCCCAGGAATGAATAAATGAGTCCATCAAAAGGCAAATGTAAAACATCCATTGCATTTCTAGCCACTACAAATTAACATATAAAACCCAAGTAGGACCCACAGGGAAGGAGTAGAAAGAGACAAGAGAAATAACAAATAAAGCCCCAAAGCAAGTTGAAAGGAACTTTCTAATTAAAGCTTCACCCTTTAATTAGCTATGGTCTATTGCAGCAAACCTAAAAAAAAAAAAAATGGATCAGGGGAGAGGATTGAGATGAGGTTGAAAAAGTGTTGAGGACCTAGTGTCCTCAGATGGAGATAGATAGTTTAGTTACTGGAGGCTGTGCTGATTCCTATCCTGAAGAGATAAAAAAGCCATACACATGTGACAATAATATCATTTCCCCCTAATAAGTGACCCAATAACAACAATTTTTTTTGAAGAAAAGAAAATTTCTATACTGTCAAGAAAAAGTCTTTTTTCTTATTTCCTATATTTTTTGGTCAAAAGAACTTGCTCATGATCTATCTATCTATCTATCTATCTATCTATCTATCTATCTATCTATCATCTATCTATCTATCTAAAGACAGACGGACAAAGAGCATAACACTGAAGGGTCCCTTAGTGCATAGTGCTGCCATTTATTGTCAGAGCTGGGAACCTGAGCTAAGTACAGGGCATACAGCCTAGCAGATAAACTATCTTTTAAATTATTTTATGTTCTTTCCTGGCCTGGATACCTTTCACATTTCACTTCACAGCTCAGTCAGAAAATTGGTAGAAGGCACTGATCTGAAGAAGGGAAAGGAAGCTCAGAGAGATTTCTCTTTTGTTGAGAAAGGGACTGGCCACAACATATACATGAAGAGAAAATGACAGAGTAATGATCCTTTGCCTCTATGGAACAGGAACTAACTTATTTAACATTGTTTCCTGAACCTCACATGCTTTTCTTTTGGGTGTCCATTTTTATAGATGTTGAGTTTCTTTGGTTACAGAGCTTCTGTTCCCTCTACATTAGTCTGGGACTATGAAAGAAAGCAGGAACAATCTCCCTTCAGGAAAGAAGAGGAAAGACTTAGCCCAAGTGTTTACATATAAGTAACCCTGCCAGTTGGCAAGTGCTGGGTTTATGCAGGCGCCCCCTTCCGGAATCTTGCCAAAGTATGTGCCTTTCCTGGAAGGCTAGATGGTGTCTGTTGCTCCTGTTGTGACAATTGTGGGGGACAGGTTGTACCACCCTGTTGCTTGTTCCCTCTCACGTTTCCCCCTGTTCCCAAGTCAGTGTGAATTTGAACAAAATTTAGACCTTGAAATCAGATTCAGAACTGTCATGGTGTGCCTATTTAGAAAGGAGGAATATTACAGGAAAATGTCATTCTAAACGCATTTTCCAGCCCACACCACAATTCTTTCCAGATGCCTCCAGTGCTAGGCAGTGCTAGGCAGAGGAGGTCCTGAGGAGCTTGCATAGTCTATAACCTCAGCTTTCTCTCAGCATGGACTTTCCTGAGGGTATTGTTGGGTGTGTGTGTGTGTGTGTGTGTGTGTGTGTGTGTGTGTGTGTGTGTGTGTGTGTGTGTGTGTTGGCATTGAATGGCATAGATCAATGTCTGCCCCAGGTTCTAGCCTACTTGGTGTAACCTTTGCTCAGTTTCCTTGACTGTGAAATGAAACAGTTGGGTTTATGATTTCTGGGGTCCTAATATTCAGATATCTTGCCCCCTGTTGAGTGATGCATATGAGTTCAGGCCAGCCAATTATTTTTTCCTCCAGGATTATAGCTGGGACTCAGTGCCAGGACTACAAATCCACTGCTTCTGGTGGCCTTTTTTTTTCATTTTACTGGATAGGACAGAGAAAAATTGAGAGGGGAGAAGGGACATAGAGACGGAGAGAGAAAGATACCTGTAGACCTGCTTCACCTTTTGTGAAGTATCACCCCTGCAGATGGGGATCTGAGGGTTCAAACCTAGATCTGTGGAAAGAAGCTAGGGGAACACTGATGGGAGAGCCCCCAGATAGGAAGGAAAGAGGTTAGTGCTCCAAGTATTTGCCCACATCATTGTCCCTCAAATGGGTGGATACACAGAGGGAAAGAATCAGTGCAGCACTAGGCTTGAGGTGAAGGCAGATGAATTCTCATGAATAATGAGATCAGAGACTCCTTGCTCTGGATTTTCACCAAATAGAAGTTTTTATTTTTTAAGTCATCTTCTTGTGAATCTGACTCAAGTCTCACATAACCACTGTGAGCACAAAGCAATGCCAGACAAGTATATTTTGAAGTTGAAGGGTATGATATTCTAGTTGCCATCTTCTTCTGCAGCCATTTGTCTCACAGTCTTGCACTCCTTGTCTATTTTCTGCTAAGTCTTTCTATAGATATAGGGTGTAATTCTTCACAGAAGAACCACAGCAATTTATGAATTAATTTATCTATAAGATACAATTATTATTAAAAACACATGCAGGGCTAAGGATGCAGAGTAGATGTAGTGCACCAGACTTCCATGCTTCATGCATCAGAGGCCCCAGGTTCAGTCCTTGGCCATATGCCAAAGCTAAAAAGAACTCTAGTCTCTCTCTTTCTCTTTAAAATAAATAAAATGTAAGTTGAATATGTATTAATTAAAATGTAATATTCAAAAATAATAAAATATGTATAATCCAAATTCTGTTTTGAAACATCCAAAGATTATTGAAATCAATAATGTCTGCCACAGCTGTATAGAATTAATTAATTAGTTTATTTATTTATTTATTTGGATAGGACAGAGAGAAATTGAGTGCAGAGAGGAAGATAGAGATGTGGGGGAGAAAGACACCAGCAAACCTGCTTTACTATTTGGGATATGATGCCCCTGCAGATGGGGAGCTGAGAGTTCCAACTGGGATCCTTGCATGGGTCCTTGCACTTAATCTGGTGTGCCTGATCCCCCAGTTGTAATGTGTGCACTCAATCAGGTGTGCCACTGCCAGGTCTCTTGACCCCCCCCCACCCCCCAACAGTATAGAATTTATACCACCAGTAAAATATTTTGGAAGGGTTTGGGGGAAAGTGTTTCATCACTGGCATCTAGATTTGCTGGTGATTTTAATCTAGCTTTAGCGTTTCTTTTCAAATTTGATTTATATCCAGTAATTACTTCCCCCACTATGCTTAGTATTATGAAATTTAGAAGCTAGATTGTGTAAGACTGAGTGTGGATAATGAAGAAAGAGAAAGTGAAAGCCTAACACTTGTAAAGAAAATGAGACTTGGGGCCCAGTGGTGCTGCACTTGGTTCAGTGCACAAGTTACAATGTGCAAAGACTTGGTTTTGAGCCTTCAGTCCCTACCTGTGGGGGAAAGCTTTGTGAGTGGTGAAGCAGGGCTGCAGTTGTCTCTCTGATCTCTCTGTCTCCCCCTTCCCTATTTGTGGCTGTCTTTATCCAATAAACAATGATAATTTTAAAAAAAGAAAAAAGAAAAAGAAGAAGAAAGAAAGAAAGAAAGAAAGAAAGAAAGAAAGAAAGAAAGAAAGAAAGAAAGAAAATACACAAGACTTGGCATGTAATTTATAGACATGCTCGGATAGCTCAAAGGGTAACTCAAAGTTCTAGCCCCACTACCACATGGATGCGGCCTGTGAAGATATCAGTAAAGGACTTGCCTAATGTAAACGAACAAGGTTTCCACAAGGAAAATTACTGCTAAGTATGTGTACCCTTGAGTCACTGCTGAAGTTCGAGGAAGACAAAACTGTGATACAGGGTGAACAATTGGGAGTATCCCCATAGAAAGGTCCCAGGATGGAAGAGAGATTCTAGGTTAAAGGGCATCTTTACACCTTTATGTCCTACATCTAGAACTCTTGCAGTTTTGGAATGATTGGAAGATGAATTATGTAAAGTTTTGATTCCTTCCTGTCCCCAGGGTAAATCCTGTTGACGGTATACCTTCAAAGAGAAAGCACTGAAAATACTGTTCAAGAAAATCCTCTTTTGAGATAAGATTTGGGATTTTTTACACTGAAACAAGGCACTGAAACTCATCATTTCTGCTGTTGAAATGTTAAACTCACCTCTGTTCCTTTTCAGCATCATTCTTTTGGGGCTCTAAGTCAAATGAACTGCACCTGAGATATTATAAGATTAAGAAAGTGGACCTCCTTTGATAATGACTCTCTTGGGAAGGTAGCTGGAAATCTGTTTTCTTGATCCTTTCTTTGCAAAAATGCAATACAGAAAGTTAAAAAAAAAGATGTTGAAGGTTTATTTAGGGAAAGGAAGAACAGTTGGCAGGTTGCTGGAGCTCAGCAAAAATTAGAACAAGGATTTTCATCTTGGCTGTGTAATAAAATCACCTGGTCAGAACCAAAATCAACAATGAACATACAACCTGAGTTCTGCTTGGTATCATGAAGCCAGAGTTTCTGGAGAGGACTCCAGGCATGAGAATGTTTTGTGTAGACATATTAGAACTAATTCCAATGTATATAGCTGGTGCTGCTAAAGCTGGGACCCTATGAAGTACAGAAGAGCCTCCTTTGATTATATGGTCACTCTTGTGCCTAAAAACTGTCATCTCTTTGTTTTAAGAATAAATCTGCCCACCCTCCACTCCTCCCAGAGGTGCAACCAGCGTGGGGCTGTGCCAGGGTCACTCTGGGCTTTACAGGTCACCCAGAAGGCATTCAGAGCAAGCGCCTCGACTTCAGGCTCACAGGCACCCCACTGCAGCCCTTGGGTGTCAGGAGCAGGTACAGAGGTCCACCCACACTCACATAAGTCTCACGGGGGTTAAAAAAATAATAATAAAGCCCCCAGAGTTATGGCCAGGGCTCAGTGCCTACACTACAAAATCACTGCTCCCTGTGCCCATTTTTTCCATTTTATTGCATAGGCAGAGAAAATTTTAGATAGAGAAAGAGAAAGATGATAGATGATAGATAGATAGATAGATAGATGATAGATGATAGATAGATGATAGATGATAGATAGATTAGATGATAGACAGCTAGATATATAGATAGATGATAGATGATAGCTAGATGATAGCTAGATGATAGATGATAGCTAGATAGATTAGATGATAGACAGCTAGATATATAGATATATGATAGCTAGATGATAGATGATAGACAGATTAGATGATAGACAGATATATAGATGATAGATAGATAGATGATAGATAGATGATAGATAGATAGATAGATAGATAGATGATAGATAGATAGATAGATAGATAGATAGATAGATAGATAGATAGATAGATAGATGATAGATAGATAATAGATACCTGCAGACCTGCCTGTAGGTAGGTCTCATAGGTTATGAGATTGAATGAAGACATCTGGGTCTTCTCCCACTCTTTGGGATTGTCCCAGCCTTGATGTATAAGCTCCACCCTCTTTTTAGGCCCCTCTTTCTTCACAGGAACACCTTATTGGTTAGGTGTTGAGTGGCCCCATCTCAATACTTCAGCCTGCAAGGAAATGTTCTTGGTCAGGAAGGTCTTCTTAAATACTCATCTCAACTCATGCATATTAATCTCATGAGTTCCTTCAGGGGATTTACCCTCAGTCCTCTGCTATCCTCTTGATTTCTCTTTGAACCTGTATATTGTCTGTTTCTAATTTCTAGTCTATAGGATATACTAAGGCCAGAAACTTTTTTTCTTTATTGGAGAGATTAATGGTTTACAGTAAACAGTAAAATACAGTAACTTGTACATGTGTAACATGTTCCAGTTTTCCACATAAGGATTCAACCCCCTCTAGGTCCTCCTCTACCATCATGTTCCAGGACCTGAACCTTACACACAAACACACACACACACACACACACACACACACACACACACACACCAAAAGTCTTTCACTTTGGTGCAATACACCAAACCCAGTTCAAGCTCTGCTTTGTGTTTTCTTATTTTGTTTTCTAATTTATTTTTATTTTTTAATTTATTTAAGAAATTTCCTTAAAGATTCTCACTTCAATACTTATTCTTCCTCTGCAAGTGACCTTGATTATCACTTAGCATAGAAAATGGGTCCTTTTTCCAGTCATGACATCATCTCCCCAGACAATACCTTAATCCACCTGCATATCTGATATCAGGCTCAGGGAAAAAAAAAAAACCAAACTAGTATACTCATGGACTCTCAAATATAACTAAAATAGGACTACTAACTATCTACAAAATGGAGACCCCCCCCCAACTCTTCATATGAACTTTTCCAACCTTTAGACTCATGATTAGTCAATAGTTTTTTTTGGCTGTATATGTTAACTCTTGTTTTTCAGCCACTAGTTTCCAGATACTAACATTATGCCTATTGTACTTCCTTGAGCAAACAACCCCACCAATATGTCCTGGAGCCCTGCTTCCCCAGAACCCCGCCCCACTAGAGAATGAGAGAGACAGGCTGGGAATATGGTTCAACCTGCCAACACTCATGTTCAGCGGAGAAGCAATTATAGAAGCCAGACCTTCTACCTTTTGCACCCCACAATGACCCTGGGTCCATACTCCCAGAGGGATAAAGAATGGGGAAGCTATCAAGGGTGGGGATAGGATATGGAATTCTGGTGGTGGGAATTGTGTGGAGTTAGTTATACCCCTCTTATCCTATGGTTTTTGTCAGTGTTTCCTTTTTATAAATAAAAATTTAAAAAAAGAAAAGAAAATAGAGAGCTCTAAAATACTTCAACTTTCTACCCTATTTTACCACCACAGGGTCTAAAAAATCTGCCAGGGACAAAGACATCAACATTACGACCACTGAAATGATTTCTGAAAACAGTTTAAAATATTCTTATTTATTTTATATTTTTACTTCTTTTCAGATGACTATGTTTTATACTTGTTGGGAATGGTGGTGATTATGTATATAGTTGTATATACATACATACATACATATTTAGGAAAAATCTGTTTCATTTTGGATTTTTAGGAAACGTTTTTTTCATTTAAAATGCTTTTTTAATTCTGTAAAAATATTTATATTGAATTAAATTGAGCCAAATTGAATTAAGGTCAATAAAACATTGTGTACTTAGAGAAATCTAGCACCTAAATATATCCCCTCTACTCAATTCTCTTCTCTCCTCTAAATAAGTATGATTTTCTAGCACCTAAACATATCCCCTCTACTCAATTCTCTTCTCTCCTCTAAATAAGTATGATTTATTTGTTCACTATTTCTTAGTTTTAACAAAATGTGTATATATCTGTATATATACATGTATGTTTTTTCATAGATTGTAGTATATTATATATAAATACACACTTTTTTTTACCTTTTATCATTTGACAATAAGTTTTATAGTTCTTTAACATAGCAGAATAGAGAGATTTCTCATTTCTTTAGTACCATAGTATGCTATGGTTTGGATTCATGACATTATTAAGTTATTTCCATCTTGATAGTCTTAGGTTACTTCCAGAATTTTTTTTTCTGTTACAAATAGTAATGTACTGAAAACATTTATTCACATTTTAAAAATTCAGCTTTTAAAATCATTGGGACATAAGTTTAGATGTGGAACTTCTGGATCAAAAAGACAAATAAATATATTGTTTTGATAGATGTTCTCAAGCCCTTCTATATAACATCTATATGTTTTAAATTCTTTTTTTTTTTTTTTTTTTTTTAACGAGTGATCTGAACGTGTCGAAGTTGAGAACCAGAGAACAGTACGGAAGGGTACTCAGCAAAGGATTTGTCAGGAATCAAATCCACAAGGTGATCAATCCCAAAGCCAAACTGCAAGTCCCAGATAAAATCTAACAGGTGATGTTTTAAATTCTTTTTTTGTTCTTGTTGTTTGTTTGGTTTTTTGCCTCCAGGGTTATTGCTTAAAGATCAAATCTACTGCTCCTACAGGCATTTATTTATTTATTTATTTATTTTTATAGGACAGAAAGAACTTGAGAGAGGAGGGGAAGATAAACAGGAGAGAAGGACACCTGCAGATGGGCTTCACAGCTTGTGAAGCTCAAACCAGGATCCTTGCGCAAGTTCTTCTGCATTGTACTATGTGTGCTTAACCTGATATGTCACTACCCCGCCCCCCTATAATTTTAAATTCTTACTAGAGATGCTTGCATGCATCTTTTCAAAATCTTGACAATAGAATACATTGTCAAACTTCAGAATTCTACTTATCTCAGTGTAATTTTAATTTCCATTTTTCTTTCTATGAGTCAGTGGACATGTCATTTGAACTTTTTCTGCAAATTGTGCTATTCAGATCTTTCACATATATGTTCCTTCTGTTTATAAGAGCTTCTTTTAAAATTATAAATATTATTTATAACTTAAATTATACTTTTTCCAATACATTTTGTCTTTTGATTTTGTTTATGATGATAGTTACCATTTTCATATAACTCAGCAGTTTCAGAACTAATCAGTGTTTTTAAAAAATATTTATTTATTTATTCCCTTTTGTTGCCCTTGTTGTTTTATTGTTGTAGTTATTATTGTTGTTGTTATTGATGTCATTGTTGTTGGATAGGACAGAGAGAAATGGAGAGAGGAGGGGAAGACAGAGAGGGGGAGAGAAAGACAGACACCTGCAGACCTGCTTCACCACCTGTGAAGCCACACCCCTCTAGGTGGGGAGACAGGGGCTCGAACTGGGATCCTTCTGCCGGGTCCTTGCACTTTGCACCACATGCGCTTAACCTGCTCTGCTGCTGCCCGAATCCCACTACTCAGCAGTTTTAAAATGTGCCCTTTGGGACTAAATGGATCAACTTGGCAGTGATAATGATTATTGAAAGTAAGTAAGAAAGTTAAGGACAATTATTTCACTCATAAGTGGAATATAGAAAATTGAAGCACATTAACTTAAGAAAAGAAAATAATATATATAGTCAACCCCTATCTATCACTATGAGAGAACTATGATTATTATCATTGGAGGAGGGTGAAGGAAGAGAACTTTGGTGGGGGAGTGGTGTGAAATTTTACCTTTATTATGTTACAATTTTATGTATCACCATTAACTCACTAATAAAATATATAGTTTAAAAACATAAGCAATTAGGTCTATAAATATCCCCACTTATTGCTTCTGGATTCTGAATTATACCATTGTAAAATGTTTAAGTTTTATTTATTAGGACTGGATGATGTTGTACTTGGTAGAGCATATGTTATCTTGCACTAGGACTGAGGTTCAAGCCTCTGGCCCCCTCATGCATGGGGAAGCTTGATGATAATTAGTGTTGCAAGTGTCTCCTTGTCTCCCTCCCTATCAATCACTTTCCTCCAAATTTATCTACTAAAAAACAACATACCAGACCACAGTGGAGTAAAACTAACATTTAACAACAAACAGAAAATTATTAAAAGTCACAGAATCTGGAAACTAAACAACATACTCCTTAAGAACCACTGGGTCCGAGATTCACTCAAGCAGGAAATTCAAATGTTCCTGGAAACAAATAAAAATGAAGACACAACCTATCAAAATATTTGGAACACAGCTAAAGCAATACTGAGAGGGAAACTTATAGCCATACAATCACATATTGAACACCAATAAGAAGCTCAAATGAATGACCTTACTGCACACCTCAAGGACTTAGAGGAAGAGGAACAAAGGAACCCTAAAGCAACCAGAAGGACAGAAATCACTAAAGTTAGAGCAGAAATAAACAACATCAAAAATAAAAGAACCATACAAAAGATCGATGAAGCCAAATGTTGGTTCTTTGAAAGATTAAACAAAATTGACAAACCCCTAGCCAGACTCACCAAACAAAAAAGAGAGAAGACTCAAATTAATAGAATTGTAAATGATGGAGGAGGTATCACAACTGACATCACAGAAATCCAGAGAATCCTGTGAAACTTCTATAAAGAACCATATGCCACCAAGCTAGAGAATCTGGAAGAAATGGAACAATTCCTAGAAACATATGCCCTTCCAAAACTGAACCAAGAAGAACTACAAAATCTAAATGCACCAATCACAGACAAAGAAATTGAAACCGTTATTAAGAATCTCCCCAACAACAAAAGTCCTGGACCAGATGGCTTCACAAATGAATTCTACAAAACTTTCAGGAAACAGTTAATACCCATACTTTTTAAGCTATTCCATAAGATTGAAGAAACAGGAATACTCCCTTCCACCTTCTATGAAGCCAACATCACCCTGGTACTAAAAGCTGATAGGGACAGAACAAAAAAGGAAAATTATAGACCAATATCTCAGATGAACATATATGCCAAAATATTAAACAAGATCTTGGCCAACAGGATACCGCAACATATCAAAAAGATTGTTCATCACGACCAAGTGGGATTCATCCCAGGAATGCAAGGCTGGTTCAACATCCATAAGTCAATCAATGTCGTTCACCGCATCAATAAAAGCAAAGCCAAAAACCACATGATTATCTCAATAGATGCAGAGAAAGCCTTTGACAAGATCCAACACTCATTCATGCTCAAAACTCTACAAAAAATGGGAATAGATGGGAAATTCCTCAAGATAGTAGAGTCTATATATAGCAAACCTACAGCCAACATCATACTCAATGGACAGAAGCTGAAAGCATTCCCCCTCAGATCAGGGACTAGACAGGGCTGTCCACTGTCACCGTTACTCTTCAACATAGTATTGGAAGTTCTTGCCATAGCAATCAGGCAAGAGAAAGAAATCAAAGGAATACAGATTGGAAGGGAAGAAGTCAAGCTCTCACTATTTGCAGATGATATGATAGTATACATAGAAAGACCTAAAGAATCCAGCAGAAAATTACTGGAAGTTATTAGGCAATATAGCAAGGTATCAGGCTACAAAATCAATGTACAAAAATCAGTGGCATTTCTTTATGCAAACACTAAATCTGAAGAAGAAGACATCCAGAAATCACTCCCATTTACTGTTTCAGCAAAATCAATCAAATACCTAGGAATAAAGTTGACCAAAGAAGTGAAAGGCTTGTATGCTGAAAACTATGAATCATTATTCAAGGAAATAGAAACCAAGAAATGGAAAGATATTCCATGCTCATGGACTGGAAGAATAAATATCATCAAAATGAATATTCTCCCCAGAGCCATATACAAATTTAATGTAATACCCATCAAAGTTCCATCAAGCTTCTTTAAGAGAATAGAACAAACACTACAGTCATTTATCTGGAACCTGAAAACACCTATAATTGCCAAAACCATCTTGAGGAAAAGAAACAGAAATGGAGGCATCACACGCCCAGACCTTAAACCATATTATAAAGCCATCATCATCAAAACAGCATGGTACTGGAACAAAAATAGGCACCCAGACCAGTGGAACAGAATTGAAAGCCCAGAAATAAATCCCCAAACCTATGGACATCTAAACTTTGATAAGGGGGCACAAAGAATTAAATGGAAAAAGGAGGCTCTCTTCAATAAATGGTGCTGGGAAAACTGGGCTTTACATGCAGAAGAATGAAATTGAACCACTTTATCTCACCAGAAACAAAAATCAACTCCAAATGGATCAAAGACCTAGATGTCAGACCAGAAACAATCAAATACTTAGAGGAAAACATTGGTAAAACACTTGCCCACCTACACCTCAAGGACATCTTTGATGAATCAAACCCAATTGCAAGAAAGAATAAAGCAGAAACAAACCAATGGGACTACATCAAATTGAAAAGCTTCTGCCCATCCAAAGAAACTATTAAACAAACAGAGAGACGCCTCACAGAATGGGAGAAGATCTTCACATGCCAGACATCAGCAAGAAACTAATCACCAAAATATATAAAGAGCTCAGCAAACTTAGCACAAAAAAAGCAAATGACCCCATCCAAAAATGGGCAGAGGATATGAACAAAACATTCACCTCAGAGGAGATCCAAAAGGCTAACAAACATATGAAAAACTGCTCTAGGTCACTGATTGTCAGAGAAATGCAAATTAAGACAACACTAAGATACCACCTCACTCCTATGAGAATGGCATACATCAAAAAGGACAGCAGCAACAAATGCTGGAGAGGCTGTGGGGACAGAGGAACCCTTTTACATTGCTGGTGGGAATGTAAATTGGTACGGCCTCTGTGGAGAGCAGTCTGGAAAACTCTCAGAAGGCTAGACATGGACCATCCATATGATCCAGTAATTCCTCTCCTGGGCTTATGCCCCAAGGACTCCATAACACCCAACCAAAAAGAGGTGTGTACTCCTATGTTCATAGCAGCACAACTCATAATAGGTAAAACCTGGAAGTAACCCAGGTGCCCAACAACAGATGAGTGGCTGAGAAAGCTGTGGTAAATATACACAATGGAATACTATGCAGCTATCAAGAACAATGAACCCACCTTCTCTGACCCATCTTGGACAGAGCTAGAAGGAATTATGTTCAGTGAACTAAGTCAGAAAGATAAAGATGAGTATGGGATGATCCCACTCATCAACAGAAGTTGAGGAAGAAGATCTGAAAGGGAAACTAAAAGCAGGACCTGATCAAATTTTAAGTAGGGCACCAAAGTAAAAACCCTGTGGTGAGGGGTAGACATGTAGCTTCCTGGGCCAGTGGGGGGTGGGAGTGGGCGGGAGGGATGGGTCACAGCCCTTTGGTGGTGGGAATGGTGTTTATGTACACTCCTAGCAAAATGTAGACATATAAATCAGTAGTTAATTAATATGAGAGGGAGAAAATCAGTTGTATGTCTCAAAGTTTTTCAAAACACAAACTGAATCTTTTTAATATATAGGCTGGGTATTTGATATGTGCACTCTCTCAAAAGCCTAGACCAAGTAGATTAGAAGCATCCAATAGCATAGCTATATACAAGATACCGGATACTGTACAGCAAACCCTAACAAAAGGACTTTTCAAAGTTAACCCAATTACCAAATAATGTGATGATAACATTAACTATCGATTGTCTTTTTGAACCCTAAGACAGCAGGAACCTCACATCTCCATTATAGAGCCCCTACTTCCCCCAGTCCTGGAACCCTTGGTTAGGGCCCACTTTCTCGTATGCCTCTCCCAATCCATACCAAATAATATTGCATCCCCGGATCACAACGTAACCAACGCAACGATTGCCACCTCAACATGCTTCACCTCAGACTGTGTCCAGAGACTTCACGTGTGCAATGACAACCCTTCAGCTTCATTACTCGGGTGAGACCTTTCCTTTTATAGTACACTCTAATTTCATCTCAGGTGGTTCACTTTCTAACAAAGTCCCAAAACCTAGATATACACCAGTTTCTGTGAGAAAGAGCTTATGTTCACATGTATCCATAAACTACTCCATAATATATACCTGAAATCAGAAGTACACTAGAGTTTTCAGTGAATACCTCCCTAACACTTCCTCTCCACTATTCCAAGCTTTGGGTCCATGATTGCTCAACAATTTGTTTGGCTTCGTATGTTAACTCTCTTTTCAGTCAACAGGTTCCAGATGCCACCAGGATGCTGGCCAGGCTTCCCTGGATTGAAGATCCCACCAATGTGTCCTGGAGCTCAGCTTCCCCAGAGACACACCCTACTAGGGAAAGAGAGAGGCAAACTGGGAGTATGGACTGACTAGTCAATGCCCATGTTCAGCGGGGAAGCAATTACAGAAGCCAGACCTTCTACCTTCTGCAACCCACAATGACCCTGGGTCCATGCTCCCAGAGGGATAGAGAATGGGAAAGCTATCAGGGGAGGGGGTGGGATATGGAGATTGGGTGGTGGGAGTTGTGTGGAGTTGTACCCCTCCTACCCTATGGTCTTGTTAATTAATCTTTTCTTAAATAAAAAAAATTAAAAAAAAAACATACACACAATCAAAAAAGAAAAGTAAAAGCAAGGGGAAAAATGGCCACAAGAGTGGTACACCATTCATCATATAGGTACCAAGTTCATAAGCCTGGTGGCATTAAAAATACTTTATTGAGAGAGAGAGAGATCTGAATACTATTCATCCCTGGCATATGGTGAGTAGTACTGAATTCAAAGCTGGTAGCTCTGAGCCTCATCAATGGCTGTCTGATATTCTATCATTGGGCTATCACCAGAACCCCAATATTTTCTTTTGAATGTGCACTTTCAGCACCACGTTTTTTCTTGAAGGCACTAAACATTCATTTTTCTATACCCTAAATCCCAATACAAGTCATGCCACTTAAAATCTTGTTTCTTTTCCTTTTTTTCACTATTCTTCCTCAATCTTTACCTACTTAAAGATCTCCTCACTATGTATCTGTAACACTATAAGCTTGCCACTTTTACACCATCACTACCCTAGTTTATTTTCTGTTCATTTTTCTCTATTTTTTTTTAACTTTGGTACCTTGTGTTATATTGACCTTACAAAAAGTGACCAATAGATACACTTAATGCATATCTAAAGGAACAGGTGAATATTTGTTCAAAAATGTCAACAGCTTGAAACTACATCTTTGTGCCAGTTATTGGCTTTGCGCCACCTGGGCTTAACCCACTGCGCTATTGCCCAACTCCGGAAACTATATCTTTAATTCTATTCCTGTCAATCACTATGGTTTATGACCTGCTTTTGTCAAGAATTAGACATTTGACTTTGAGTCTTATTTTACTTCTTTATGTTTATGCATAAATATGTTTAGGAGTAAAATAAAGTATTTGGATTAATCAATTTCTCTTCAGTCTTAATAAAATTTGCTATTCCAGACTCCATATCAAATGTTCTCCATTCTATTCAGGCAACAAATTCATTTCAATTTATTTTAGTGGAAGGAAATTACCTTCCCGACTGCATCTTTGAAGGTATGTATATATATTTTTCCAAAACTAAAGACATTGGAAACATCTGGCTGGTGGGCCAGGTGATGGTGAACACAGTTAATTAAACTCACATAGTACTGTGTGCAAGGACTCAGGTAAGGATCAGGGTTCAAGCCCCCTATTTCTCACCTCCAGTTGGGATATATCATGAGCAGTGAAGCAGGTCTGTAGGTGTCTCTCTCTCTCTCTCCCTCTATATCTCTCCCTCCTCTTTCAATTTTTCTCTGTCCTAAATAAATGGAAAATATTATCATTATAAGAGCCCCAACAGTAATCCTGGAAGGAAAAAAAAATCTGCCTTCAGTAAGTCAGGCTTGAGCAAAGTGCAGCTATGCATGGTTTTCTAGTTATTTGTAACTTGACTGATCTCAGCAACAGAACTTTTGTTCTGCTGCCTAGTACACACAGCTGACAGCAACACAGCAGTCACTCTGCGAGCGTATGCACTGGAGGCTGTAGAATGTAGATTCCATTTGTGAATTACTGAATCTGACATCCTGGCTCATGCCCTTAAGGAAAAATCCCAGTTCTGCCAAATCAAAGTTTTAGTGGCATATCTGCAGCACTTCAGGGCATGAGAGAATTAGTATGAGCCAACCCAGAACTCTAGTGCCTCTGTCAAGAGAAATAGGTTAGTGTGCTACTCAGTGCAAAATGCAAGGAAGTTGGGAGTTTTCTCTAATGAAACTGGCATGATCTTTGGGTGGCAAGCAACACCCCAATTCTGGTCATTCTACGCATCTAGAAAAGTTCACATACCCTGTGACCTAGGGACTTTTGGGAAGACAGTGATAAATCTCACATCTCAAACCATATGTGTACATATCATTGGGTTTGTTATATGTGAGGATCTTCCTTGTAACCTCCAAAACAACTGCATATAGAAAAACTTGAAGACTTTGGGATAGTAGTTTTCAAACATAGTTAGAGGCAGGAATCCCCTGGGAAGCCTTATTTATTTATTCTATTCTAATTCACAAGCTAACTATGAGGCACTTTTGTCTGAAAATAGTCTGGGGATATTACTTCTCAAGATTAGATAGTCTAAGACATTATTACTCTTTAAGTTCTCTAACTCATTCATATTGCAGTCAAGAATTTAGACCCTTCAGTCTACAGGGGAAATCAGAGTGAGATAAACTGAAACTGTACTTCTGCCAGAATGTCTGAGATATACTAGTAGCTGCTGGTGGCATATTCAGCTACAACATGGTGGGAGCAGATGATGACTAAACCGAAGCCAAAAAAAATACACAGTTAAACTTACAAAAGTGTATGGTCAATGAAAGGAGGACGGGTTTAGAGGTTAAAAAAAAAAAGTTGAAAGCAAGAAAATGATTGATTAGAACTAGAGAATAAAACATAAAGAAGGAATCAACTCCTAGCGAGGGTAACTAAAAAGAAGAGGCTGCTATGTATTAATTTAAAGAAAAATATATGGAAGGGTAAATTTGGAGAAGGAAGTTAAGTTTTGTTAAGAGGATCCAAATTTTTACTGCATGGGAGACAATACATCTGGTAGCATTCCAGATATAAGATGCCCGAGACCTGAAAGTCCCAGATTCATTCTCCAATATCACCTAAGTCAGAGCTGAACAGTTCCCTGGTATCTTTTCCATCTCTTTATTAAAAATAAGTAGTTTTAAAATAAGCATCATATCTATCAGATAGCTGTATATGCTTACTTTGGAAAGCAAAAATAAGTTATACCAGCTACCTTTGATTTTCCATTCAATATCTATGTTCCTGTTTTCTTTTGACTTTGAAGCCATGATTCATAACTATGCATTTAAGAACTACTCTTACTGTTTCATTTTTGGTTGTATGTGTGTGTTTATGTTTTAATACTCAAGGAAAACAAATGGATCGTTTGATCCATACCACTTCATATGGTATAACTGTTCTACTTACTCTCCACCTAAAACACTTCCACCAAAGTCACCCAGTTGCTTTATGGAAGGAGAGATTCTATAAACCTAATGGGACAAGTAGTACTTCCTGGGGTGAATACTTGTCATGGTGTGATTCTGCCTCATTCTGACTCTGATCTGATGCCTAACCTCCTGGGTACTGATAGACTGGAGTCTCAAGCTCTGTAAGGAAGGAAAATACTTTCTCTGTTTTCTGTCGGCAATTTTCTGGTCAACTCCCTTTGACATTAATGCACAGATTATCTGGTTGTCTGGAAAAGAAATGAACCTACACCAGCTAATTTCTATCTATAACCAAATTAGTGTGAAGAGACTTGGAGTCTTAGTGTCCTTTTTATTTGGCACTAAATGTCATAAGAACTCTGCTACTTTGTTTTTCCTCTAGTCCTGGGATTCCTAGCCATATACTTTCCTCTTTTTTAACATGTATAGTTTTCCTGTTTGCCTCATATGCTTGTTTCTAAAGTTTATAGTTGCATTTATCAGAGAAAAATAGTAATAAATGAATCTATTTCATCTTTCAAAATTTTTTTATTATCTTTATCAATACAGACAGAAATTGAGGGGAGATAGATTATTGATGATAGATGATAGATGATAGAGATAGATAGATAGATAGGTAGATAGATAGATAGATAGATAGATAGATAGATAGATAGATAGATAGGGACCAGTAGACCTGCTTCACCACTCACAAAGCTTTCCCCCTGAAGGTGGGACCAGGGGCTCAAATGCTGGTCCTTGTATATTGTAACATGTGTGCTCAACCAGGTATATCACCACCCAGACCCTCTATTTCATCTTTTAAGCAGAACAAGTAATACAGTTAGATTTGTGCTTGGGGAATGAGAGGTGATAGTATGAATCAGTTGGGTACTTTTTAAATAGTAAATATTTAATTTATTCACTGTGAGTCATAAGTTAACAGAGACCTAAGTGTGTTTCCCACCAGTAAAATGCAGAGGATGATAAAATACACCTTGCTGAGACTTTTCAAGGAACAAATGGAATTCTAGGCCTGAAGTACATCCTGTAATGTCTGATGTATCAGCTCTTCCTAATCAATCAAGATACTAGAGAGAGA
This sequence comes from Erinaceus europaeus, assembly GCF_950295315.1. Lineage (NCBI taxonomy): Eukaryota > Metazoa > Chordata > Mammalia > Eulipotyphla > Erinaceidae > Erinaceus > Erinaceus europaeus. The sequence goes on along the minus strand of NC_080162.1, from coordinate 98,979,078 downwards.
TGGGCAGATAAGCTTGGAACAGGTTACAATTTAGAACAGAAAAACTATTAGAAAATTTTGTAATTACCAAGCACAAATGGTGAGTGCTTAAATAGGATCAATGATAGTAGGAAAATGTCATCCCTTAAATATCATTTGACTTGGCCAAGTCACATTTGCACAATTCTTAGGCTACCAAAAAGTATGAGCAAACATTCCTCCCCTATTGCCAAGCACAAATCTTGGGACAAATGTTCAGGAAATTCCCAGTTTTTGATCATTTTATGACTTGCCTCTGAGAGTTCTGTGGGGGTGGTTGAGCTAAAATTCAGAAATGAAACCCATTTCCAATTAATAGTGACAGAAAATATCTGTAAGAATAAAGTTGACTCAGACCTTACAAAAGAACATTGCATCGAAATCCAACTAGTTTCCCATTATGAGACAAGGACACATCACACACTGAATTGTCAGGAATTCATAAAATACTCAGACCCATCCCAAATAAAGACTGAACACTGTAAAGGTTCAGTATTGCAATGGCAGTTCTGTTTCATTCAGGGGAAGCAACTTAGAGAATTTCCATTGCAATTCTGGAATCTCTCTGTCTGTTGATTTACTTCCTATACCATATGTGAACTCAAAGCTATCTGGTATTTTCACTGGAGATGTAACCTGGTTCTACATGGAATTCAATAGTTGTGTAACACTGAGCAAAGCACTCATCTACTTAGGTATCTTTAAATGGCGAATCAAATTATATAAATAAAGCCCCATAGTGTATGGTATTCTGACATTAGATGTTATGTGTTAGTTGTGAAGTTATTAAAAGCATGTGATCAACTAACATAGGACTGTTCATTTGTACTTAATGCTTACATAAGTTTCTTGGTTTTAATATTATCCTCTATTTATTAATTCATAAAGTAACCCCCAATGTGGGAAACCTAACTGAAGGGTGAACAAAAACTTCCCTACTTTATCTTTAATATATTTATGAACCTATTCTTATTTCAAAATAAGAATTTTAGAAAAATTAATACTAAGTATGATGGTGATCTCCTAAAAATTACATTGATAATGAATACTATAACAAATATGGAATTGTTTAGTAGAATAAAGGCACTGTGACTTGGGATAAAGACTTATTCTTTCATTCTCATTATCTCTGTATGTGAGAGAGACAGAGATAAAAGTAGAGATAGAGACAAAGAGAAGTATGCAGAAACTAGCCAGTTGAAGAAATATCTACTTTGGTTTATATTTGTGGAAGACATTTGATTTCAGAAATCAATGAAATTGAAAGAGTAAGGGAAGGCATAACTCCTACACCAAAGTAGTGATTTCATAAAGACATGAATACTGTGAAATTTATTTTTCTTAAGCATGTGGGAACTGTGGGAGAGATCAATTGCATCTTTATGAAGAATAGATTTTGGAGTCAGACCAGAGGGTTTTTTTATTTTTATTTATAAAATGGAAATATTGACAAGATTATAGGATAAGAGAAGTACATTTCCACACAGTGCCCACCCCCAGAGTTCTATATCCAATCCCCTGTCTTCATAGCTTCCCTTTTCTTTATCCCTCTGGGAATATGGACCCAGGATCATTGTGAGGTGCAGAAAGTGGAAGGTCTGGCTTCAGTAATTGCTACCCCGCTGAACATGTGCATTGACAGGTTGATCCATACTCCCAACCTGTCTCTCTCTTTCCCTAGTGGGGTAGGGCTTTGTGGAGATGGGTCTCTAAGACACATGATGGGGTCGCCTACCTACGGAAGTCAGGTTGGCATCATGGTATCATCTGGAACCTGGTGGCTGAAAAAGAGTTAAGATAGAAAGCAGAATAAATTGTTGACTATTCATGAATTTAAAGGCAAGAATATTACAACTAGAGTTTTTATCCTGGTTTCATGACTTTCCTTTTAAAAAGTATTTTTAATAGGTTACTATCAGTTCTTCTTCTTCTAGCGTTTGCCCTTCTTCCGTAGCCAGTCAACAGCAAAGCTGTCAGGAGCTGCTTGTTGCTGGCTTTGAAAGTGACTGGGATCCATGTGGATTCAGTCGGCTAGGAAGAATCGTCAGTTTCCCCAATGAATGGGTACTCACGGGATGCACCACGAGAAGGTCGATCCAATGCAACCCGTTACTATTAGTGAGAAAGAGCAAAAGAGAGGGAGGGAGGGAGGGAGAAAGAGAAAACACTGAACACTGAGTTCTCAGTTCTAGTGTATGTTGCCATTATGACATCTACACAAGTTTCTAACTTTACTGCCTTCTAACTGGCATCTTTTTAAACAGTGTATTTTATTTCATTTTAATGAGAGAGACATACAGAGAGAATGACCAGAACACTGTTCAACTCTGGTTTATGCTTGAACCTGGGACCTCAGAGCCTCTGGCATGAAAGTATTTTGCATAACCATTATGCTGTCTCCCTAACCCCTAACTGATATCCTAGTGCTAACTTCATCACTTTTTTTGGTTCCCTCCTCAACATGGACCACATTCAGTATGGTGTAGTACAGCTAGCGCAGCACTTACACAGAGTGACAAACATTTCTTTTTATGCATCACAGTCTTCTTCCTTTAGCACATGAAGCTGCAGACAAGGGTCATTAATTTATGAAACAACTCTGCTCTCCCAGAAAAATTATCTGACCTGAACTCCAGGAGTGTCTTTAATTCCTGAAGATCACTAGCTAAGCTGTCTTTGGAGACCAGACAGCAGATTCTTCCTCTGGTGAATTCTATAAAGATTAAGGATCTTGATGGAAACTAGAGTGAGAGACAGTATGTAGTTGGAATGAATGATAATGGCTCACTTGAGCAAGGCAAGCCCACATATTCTTTTGCTTACAGTAAACATTTGATTGAAAATAACCTTAGGATCAGAATGGTTTGCATGTGTTTGGAGGAGAGCAGCCTTTATCCCTTGTGTTGCTCTTCAACTTTGTGGCCATAGATGATTAACAACATCTGATTTGGCACAAAGTCTATGCCTCTAGCATCAAAAATGTTGATCTTGATCATGGAGTTGCACCAGAAAGAGCTGGAAGGAAGCTCAGCCCTTCCCTGAAGAGGAGAGGAATGAGATTAGAGAAGTGGAGTGACTTGACTAAGAACCTAAACACAGGCCAGAGCCAGGACTGCCTACCTAAATCTAGCATCATGATTCCTTGCCCTGAAGAGCAAGAAATTTTTCTCAAAATGGTGATAATGTACAAGCAAAAGTACACACATTGCAGTAACACATGCACATATCCACAGAATCAAGAGGTTCAGCCACAACTGAGTATGAGCTAGATCCTATAGTGAACCACAGATTTTACTTTTTTGATTATTTGTGTATTTCTTTATTTATTCCTATAATTGGAAGACCAATGAGAGAACAAAATCAAGCAACCCAGTTCCAGGAGGAGACCAATGAAGAAAACAACATTGTCTCCAGGCTCAATCTTGAACCCCATCGCTAGGCTCACCCTGTTTCTCAGTGCTAACATTAACTGCAGTCTGCCACACAAAGTCCTGGAAAATTCTGCTATCACTTCTTTGAGAAACTTCATTGACCAAACCCTCTCTCTTTCCTATCAATTCTGGATTAATTTTCTCATCTCCTCCCACAACCCACTCACCCCACACACACCTACCACACTGCTCCAGCAGAAGTTGGAGCAGTCTCTGCATTTGGCAATTACCAATTACAAGTGGGATTGGTAAACAGGGTATTGCTGCTTTCTTTGTGTGCTCTAAGCTCTTGGTAACCAGGTTGGGTAAGCATTTGCTGAAGGGAAGATGGCTAGTTCTAGTTATTTCCTATTAAGTTCCAAGTTTCCAAATCCTCTGTTAACATCTAGGAATCAGATACTTCTTCCTACCTATGTGTCCTCCACAACCTTCAACTTGTCGAGCTTTCATTGAAGGAGAATTTAATATTGAGTATGGCTAGCCATGCCCTTAAGACTTCCTTCAAACAGATCCAGGTCCTAAGTCGAAAGGAATTCCACAGGCAACAGCTCTGGACTCTTGGGACCACAGACTATGACAAGAGTTATTTTAACATCTATTCTATTCTTTCCCAGTAGCCCCATAGTTGCCTGGCGTATAACAGCTTTACCATTTTGAATTCTGTATTAAAATATGTTCTCAAATAGGAGTAAGAGATGTAAATAGAAAATAGCTAGAGAAAAGTTTATACTAGCTTCTCTGTGGACTCTGGACTCAACATCATTGGGACTAAGAGAAATGTCTTTTGAAAGGAGTTAAAACACCAAGTAGGATTTTTTTTTCCTCAGACTACCAAAACACTCCTAGTGGATGTGTCTTCTGAGATCATGCCTGGAGTCTCTTTACTTATTTCTACCATTTCAGATGTGAGTGGCTATTAAGATCTGTCTCCTGAGGGCTTGTTTGGCTAGCATGTCCTCCCCACTCATGATATCTAAATGAATTGAAGCAGGACTATGGGTGGGGATATAGGAAGGAATGTTTTGTTTTTCTCTTCTCACTAAAAACAAGACATATTGGTACCAGAAATATGCTATAAATTTAACACGTTTAATCCAACATATCTGTGAAATGCTACAATATCCTGAGCAGTGGGGATGGAAATAATGAGAAGTAATTTCAACTGCTAAGTAATTTATGGTCCTACGAATTATTAGGTCAACATAAGTCTAAATTTAAACACACACACACACACACACACCACATACACACACCACATACACTTAAGAGTTAGAAACAATAAATTTATTACTTTTTGACTTGAAGGACAAAACAGTCTTAAAGGATTTGAATATTCAGCTGCCTAGAAAGGGGAATTCTCTGAACACATTTTGTGCTCTTTTATTTTACTTATGTACAGGCCATTCTCTTGTTTTTTGCTAATTCTGTAGACGTTTAACAGTAACCCAGACATACACCTTCCTGCCCTCTCTGCCCCCTGAAAAGTTATGACACAAAGTCTAAAGGGAAAGACTATAGGAAGGGAAAGACTTGAAGGAAGACTATAGGAGAATACTGATACCTATCCCCATAGAATTAGGTTTCTAGACCCCACAATGTGCACTGAATCTAATATCATATTGAAAAAAGGAGGTGAAAGCTGAACAAAGCATTCATGAAGAGACTGCTATAAGGGTGGTGGCACACCTGGTTGAGTGCACATGTTACAATATGCAAAGACCTGAGTTCAAGCCACCCCCCCCCCAGTACCCACTTACAGGAGGAAAGCTTTGTGAGTGGTGGTGAAACAATGTTTCAGATGTCTTTCTTTTTTTTTTTTTTTCCTCCAGGGTTATTGCTGGGATCAGTGCCTGCACCATGAATCCACTGCTCCTGGAGGCCATTTTTTCCCCCTTTTGTTGCCCTTGCTGTTGTAGCCTCATTGTGGTTATTATTATTGCCATTGTTGATGTTGTTCATTGTTGGATAGGACAGAGAGAAATGGAGAGAGGAGGGTAAGAGAGAGATGGGGAGAGAAAGATAGACACCTGCAGACCTGCTTCACCACCCACCTGCTTCACTCCCCTGCAGGTGGGGAACCCGGGGCTGGACCTGGAATCTTTATGCCGGTCCCTGCGTTTTGTACCACATGCGCTTAACCCACTGCGCCACCGCTCAACCCCTACTTTCTGTCTTTCTATCACCCCTTTCCCTCTTGATTTCTGGCTGTCTCTATCCAATAAAGAGAGAAAATAAATTTAAAAAAATAGAGAGAAACTCCTAGAGAAAACACACATAAATATCAGAATCTCAGTGTCAAATGTGGTTGGTATAAAGGACATTTCAAATAGTGATAGGCAAGTGAGACAAGCCAAGTCCAGACCAGTGACTAATGCCAACAAAAGAACAGCTTTCATCTCTGTAAAGTAAAGGTATATATGCTGTTATGAGTCTTATTTCAAAGTAGCTACACTATCACCCCAAGGGACAGGTATGACCAATGAAAAAAGGTAACAAGATGGGACCAGGTAATCATAATTAAATGCATACAGACCAAAGAGGACACACTCAAGTGCTCTTATGCTGAAATCTTATATCCCAAGTGATTCCATTCTTCATGGTGCTTAGAAGACCAAGACTCTTGATCTTGTTCCATCTGGCCCCATGGGCATTATAGACACACACCTCTGTTTTCTCTCTATATCTAAATTCATAGCCAGAATCAATACTTTATGTTCATTGTTCATTCCGATCTTGGGATTGCATTGGTGAACTTCTGTCTAAATTGAACATTTCTTTTGACACTATCCACAATACATTGTACTATAGTTTGTTCAATGGTTGCAGTGCCCTATGAGGATCCTCCCATAACTACTTTAAGTATGATTTAGAGTCAGACTACAGTAGAAGAATAAATGTCTGGGACCACAAGAATCAATGATAGAAATTGAAAGTTCAATTATTGGATGCACATATGGAATATCTGTATCTAAGATGTAATTTGGAGGAATTGATGGGAACATAATTATATTTCCCACTGTTGTCATGAAAATTTTTATATTCTCCAGGGTGTGGGGCTATGGAGCAGCAGCTATGTTTCTCTCCTCTCCTCTCCTGGGTCAACTAGCAATACCAAAGAAGATCAACTGGGACCACAACAAGACAGGACTAGAATGACTTCAGGAACCTACTGAATCGCCCGGAAGTGCAAACACATGTAGCTCATGGACAGAGAGGAGACTAAGGAGAGACTGAGCAGCTGGTAACAGTCCAACAGTTTACCAGTTGAGGCACAACCTCCAGTCAGTTTTACCAACAAAAAGAATGCTGAAGAGAGGAGAGGACTCCCCTAAGACACACCAAGTGCAACTGTGAATCTCCTTTGCTACTGCCCTCAAAGGCTGGAGCATCAGGTGGGAGGCCCTGTGCTGATATTTGGGAATAGAGAACTGGGAGAATAACACAGAAGAAGAGCAACACCTCGGTGGCCTAGCAGTGGGGCTGTATAGTGGGACCAATTCCACATTGTTTGCCAGATAAGAACATGGTGAATAATTGCCTCAGAACCTACAGACTATAAACAGGACTTGTTTAGAAACTCACAGGGCCCAGTAGTGCTTCCTGGATTGGTAGAGAAGGTGAATTGAACCCAGAGCTTTGAATGCGTGGGGTGTGAGAGTTTCTTTGCATAACCAATGTGCTATCTCTCTCCCACCCTGCTTCATCTCTTGGTCAGGAGTGAGTGATTAACTTAAGAAGCCTACTTATAGTTTAAAGGCCCTGAGGTTTTCATAGCCTACAGTGAAGAAAAAGAACAAAAGAGGCTTTAACAGTCACTGTGTTCCAAATTACAGATTGAAATAATATTGAAATAACTGTCAATTTCCTCAGCTGTGAACTCTTTAAATACCTTACTTAGACACAAGTCAATCCAGGCAAGAGTAATCAGTGATTTTAAAAGTACTGAGAGAGGGACCTTATAACATACTATAGAGAATGGTTAAACCAACAAGAAGAAATGCTAGAGAAATGAACCAGGACAAGAGTCCAGCTAAAAAACCCCAAAGGTTGAAGCACAAAATAGTGAAGTCAAATCCAAACACTAATTAAGGAAATAGTCACAGGAGTAAGTAAAGAGTTTGAAAGAATTGTCATCAGTAATGCAGAAACAACAAACGAGACTCTTGAAGAAAACACTAATTATCTCAAGGTTATTAGAGAGCTGAAAGCTGAAACGCTGAGCTAAGAACACAACTAGCTGAAGAAGGTAATACAGTATTACCAGAAAATAGTAGAAGGCAGAGAGAATAGAATAAATGAGGCTGAAGATAGAATTAGCAAGATCAAAGACAATTAGAGACAACTAAAAAAGAAGTAAGAGATCTCAAACAGAGATTAAGATATACTAAAAACAACAACAGAGACCTATGGGATGACTTCAAAAGAAATAATATATTCATTATTGGCTTACCAGAGGGAGAAAGAGGGGAGGGGAAGAAAGCATACTACAGGATATACTAGCTGAGAACTTCTTTAGTCTAGACAACATAAAAGATATAAAGGTTCAAGAAGCCCAGAGGGTCCCAAAAAGAATTAACCCAGACTTAAAGACACCAAGACACATCCTATTTATAATAGAAAGGAATAGGAAAAGATAGGATACTAAAGGCTGCAAGAGAAAAGGAGTCATCTTCGGCAGTATATTAAAAGGATTGTTTATCATGACCAAGTGGGGTTTACCCAGGGATGCACGTTTGGCTTAATATATGTAATCAATCAATGTGATCCACCACATTAATAAAAGCAAGACCAAAACCACATGGTCATATCATTAGATGGAGAGAAAGCCTTTGAAAAAAATCCATCATCCTTTTATGATCAAAATGCTACAAAATGGGAATACATGGAAAATCCCTGAAGATAGTAGAGTCTATATATACCAAAACTACAGCCAACATCATACTCAATGGTGAAAAACTGGAAGTACTCATATCAGGTACTAGGTAGGGCTACCCACTATCATCATTACTACTCAACATAGTGTTGGAAGTTCTTGCCATAGCAATTAGGCAGTAGCAAGGAATTAAAGGGATAAAGAAGAAGGAGGAGGAGGAGGAGGAGGAGGAGGAGGAGGAGGAGAAGAAGAAGAAGAAGTAGAAAAAGAAGAAGAAGAAGAAGAAGAAGAAGAAGAAGAAGAAGAAGAAGAAGAAGAAGAAGAAGGAGAAGGAGAAGGAGAAGGAGAAGGAGAAGGAGAAGGAGAAGGAGAAGGAGAAGGAGAAGGAGAAGGAGAAGGAGAAGGAGGAGAAGGAGAAGGAGAAGGAGAAGGAGAAGGAGAAGGAGAAGGAGAAGGAGAAGGAGAAGGAGAAGGAGAAGGAGAAGGAGAAGGAGAAGGAGAAGGAGAAGAAGAAGAAGAAAAGAAGTCAAACGCTCCATATTTGCAGATCACATGATAGTATACATAGAAAAACCTAAAGAATCCAGCAAGAAGCTTTTGGAAATCATCAGGCAATAAAGTAAGGTGACAGGCTACAAAATTAATATTCAAAAGTCAGTGGCATTCCCCTATACAAACACTAAATTAGAAGAAGTTGAAATTAGGGAGTCGGGCAATAGCGCAGTGGGTTAAGTGCACATGGCGCAAAGTACAAGGACAGCATAATGATCCCAGTTCAAGCCCCCAGCTCCCCACCTGCAGGGGAGTCACTTCACAGGCAGTAAAGCAGGTCTGCAGGTGTCTGTCTTTCCTCCTTTCTGTCTTCCCCTCCTCTTTCCATTTTTCTCTGTCCTATCTAACAACCATGACATCAATAACAACAACAACAATAAAAAATAAGGGCAAAAAAGGTAAAATACATAAATAAATATAAAAAATAAAAAAATGAAATACAGAAATCAATTCCTTTTACTATAGCAACAAAAACAATAAAATATCTAGGAATAAACCTAACCAAAGAAGTGAAAGACTTGTATGCTAAAAATTGAGTCATTACTCAAGGAAATAGAAAAAGACACAAAAAAGTGGAAAGATAGTCAATGTTCATGGGTTGGAAGAATGAATATCATCAAACTGAACATACTATCCAGAGCCATATACAAATTTAATGCTATCCCCATCAAGATGCCAACCACATTTTTTAGGAGAATAGAACAAATGCTACAAATGGTTATCTGGAACCAGAAAAGACCTAGAATTACCAAAACAATCTTGAGGAGAAGGACAGAACTGGAGGCATCACACTCCCAGATCTCAAATTGTATTATAGGGCCATTGTTATCAAAAGTTCTTGGTACTTGAACATGAATAGACACACTGACCAGTGGAATAGAATGGAGAGCCCAGAAGTAAGCCCCCACACCTATGGACATCTAATCTTTGACAAAGGTACCAGTCTATTAAGTGATGAAAGCAAAGTCTCTTCAACAAATGGTGTTGGAAAAAATGGGTAAAACATGCAGAAGAATGAAATTTAACTATTTTATTTCACCAAATACACAAGTAAATTCCAAGTGGATCAAGGACTCAGATGTTAGACCAGAAACTATCAGATACTTGGTGGGAAATATTGGCAGAACTCTTTTCTGCATAAAATTTATAGACTTCTTCAGTGAAGTGAATTAAATTACAAAGAAAACTAAGGCAAGAATAAACCTATGGAACTACATCAAATTAAGAAGCTTTTGCACAGCAAAAGAAACCACTACCAGGGGGGTCGGGCAGTGGTGCAGTGGGTTAAGCGCATGTGGTGCAAAGCGCAAGGACCAGCATAAGGATCCCGGGTGGAGCCCCCTGCTCCCACCTGCAGGGGAGTCACTTCACAGGCGGTGAAGCAGGTCTGCAGGTGTCTATCTTTCTCTCCCCCCTCTGTCTTCCCCTCCTCTCTCCATTTCTCTTTGTCCTATCCAACAATGAACAACATCAACAATGGCAATAATAATAACCACAACGAGGCTACAACAACAAGGGCAACAAAAGGGGGAAAAAAAGGTCTCTAGGAGCAGTGGATTCATGGTGCAGGCACCAAGCCCAGCAATAACCCTGGAGGAAAAAAAAAAAAAAAGAAACCACTACCCAAACCAAGACACCCCTCACAGAACGGGGGAAGATCTTTACAAGCCATACATCAGACAAAAGTTTAATAACCAGAATATATAAAGAGTTTGCCAAAATCAACAACAAGAAAACACCATCCAAATATGGGGAGAGGACATGGAATGAATATTCACCACAGACGAGATCCAAAAGGCCGAGAAACACATGAAAAAATGCTCCAAGTCATTGACTGTCAGAGAAATGCAAATAAAGACAACAATGAGATACCACTTCACTCCTGTGAAAATGTCATACATCAGAAGAGATAGCAGCAACAATTGCTGGAGAGGTTGTAGGGTCAAAGGAACCCTCCTGCACTGCTAGTGGGAATGTTAATTGGTCCAACCACTGTGGAGAGCAGTGTGGAGAACTCTCAGAAGGCTAGAAATGGACCTACCCTATGATCCTGCAATTCCTCTCCTGGGGATATATCCTAATGAACCTAACACACCCATCCAAAAAGATTTGTGTATGTCCATGTTCATAGCAGCACAATTTGTGATAGCCAAAAATGTAGAAGCAACCCAGGTGTCCAACAACAGATGAGTGGCTGAGCAAGTTGTGTTATATATACACAATAGAATTCTACTCAGCTATTAAAAATGGTGACTTCACTGTTTTCAGCTGATGTTGGATAGAGCTTGAAGAAATCATGTTAAGTTAAATAAGTCAGAAACAGAAGGATGAATATGGGGTGATCTCACTCTCAGGCAGAAGCTGAAAAACAAGATCAGAAGAGAAAACACATGTAGAACCTGAACTGGAATTGACGTATTGCACCAAAGTAAAAGACTCTGGGGTGGGTGGAGGTGGGAGGACAATACAGGTCCTGGATAAGGATGACAGAGGACCTCTTGGGTTTGTATTGTTTTGTGGAAAACTGAGAAATGTTATCATGTACAAACTATTGTATTTACTGTCTACTGTAAAACATTAAACCCCCAATAATGATTTTTTTTTTTTTGTGGATGAGCAAACTTTTTTTTTTTTTAAATTTTTTATTTAAGAAAGTATTAGTGAACAAAAGCATAAGGTAGGAGGGGTACAACTCCACACAATTCCCAACACCCAATCTCCATAACCCACCCCCTCCCATGGTAGCTTTCCCATTCTCTATCCCTCTGAGACCATGGACCCAGGGTCGTTGAGGGTTGCAGAAGGTAGAAGGTCTGGCTTCTGTAATTGCTTCCCCGCTGAACATGGGCGTTGACTGGTCGGTCCATACCCCCAGTCTGCCTCTCTCTTTCCCTAGTAGGGTGTGACTCTGGGGAAGCTGAACTCCAGGACACATTGGTGGGGTCTTCAATCCAGGGAAGCCTAGCCAGCATCCTGGTGGCATCTGGAACCTGGTGATTGAAAAGAGAGTTAACATATGAAGCCAAACAATTTGTTGAGCAATCATGGACCCAAAGCTTGGAATAGTGGAGAGGAAGTGTTAGGGGGATACTCACTGCAAACTCTAGTGTACTTCTGCTTTCAGGTATACTGTAAAACATTAAACCCCCAATAATGATTTTTTTAAAAAAAAAAAAGAGAAAATTTTAGAAAACTTAAGTGACTGTCTTATATCCTGGAAGGAAGAAAACAAATGTCTCAACTTGTCAGAACCTTTTTGGGTTGCTCTAGACTCCTATGTTCATCATCACACTCATTTGGATGAAGTTTCTCATAGCTCTGTGCCTTCTCTCCTTTATCTGACCTGCCTGGCTATGGGAGCCATTTTCTCATTCAGAATCAATTATAGGCCTGAACAAAGACAAACATGGAAATTTCTGTAGATACCAGCAGACAGAGAATCAAAAGTTATTTTAGAATGTCAAAATGAGTCAAACAGAGGGCCTGGGACCTGGGGTGGCCTCTATTCGTGGAGGCATTCAGAGGCACAGGAACAAGTGTTTGTGCTGAATGATTCCAGGCCAGTCACTTAGCCACGTGGAGATTTTGGTTTTGAATTTTTTTTTTTTTACCTTTAAAAGAGCATGCCATTTCATCTACTAATAATGCAAATTTTTACCCTAGTTCCTCCCAGGAATATGAAAAAAGAAAACTGATATGAAACAGGATGCTTTCTTAAACAAAGGAGAGCTCTGTAAATGTTAGATATTCTTAGTAAAAAAGTGGCAAGAGAATTTCAAATTTGTGAAGTTTGGCCTAGACATTAAATTCTTGAACATTCTTTCAAAAACCTCACTTTAAAGCAGATGGAAACCTTCCCTTTTTCAATGAGAAATTAAAAAAAAAAATGGAGAAACATGTCTGCCTACTTATTTATGAGGGCCTGTTAGTGATCTGTAAGCTTGCTGTCAGTTTTGATATAAATATGAATTGCTTCTGTACTTATTTTGTTTAGAAGATATAATTTTGAAGTAAGTTTCATTTAGACGATAATTGTGCATTTGCTAATTTAATGTGGGTTTCCATGCTTTTTCTTTGTGGGTTAAGTGAAAGAACCTGTCACATGCAGACATCCTGAGCATGACTAAATCTCATCAGTTTAGGAGAAATTGGGAGACTTTGGACTCCAATGGAGTACTCTGCCTTACAGTCCACAAGGCAGTAATAAAAATTGTTGTAAGCACAGAGCTGTCAAGAAAATACTGAAAGGACATTTTCAGAAAAGGATTTGCAGACAAATAAAAGTAGGCTTCTCTTTGTACCTTTGCAGGCTTGGGAACATGTTTCCTGAAGATTACTATATTCCTATATTGAGCTTTTTTTCATAGCAAAATAAAGCGTTAATGTTTCTTTTAATGAGAGAGATACAAAGAGAAAGCTATGGAGAGAAAGGAGAAAGACAGATGAGTACTATTCAGCTCTGGTTTATGGTGGTGCTGGGGACTGAACCTGGGACTTCAGAGCCTAAGATATGAAAGTATTTTGAATAACCAATATGTTATCTCCCCAGCTTGCTATTTTTTAAGGTGATAAGTTTATATGGCTTGTGAATGATGTTATAAATATTCAAATCATTCCTGGCAAGCAAAATGTTCCCCACTGTTGGTTTGTATAGATACTTGAGCAAAAAGAGAAAGAAATAAAAAAAGGAAAGGAAAGGAAAGGAAAAGAAAAGAAAAGAAAAGAAAAGAAAAGAAAAGAAAAGAAAAGAAAAGAAAAGAAAAGAGAAAAAAAAAACTTCTGTTCCATATACCCAGGGAGGTAAAGCGGTAGATAGAGTCTTGGGCTTACATAAGAACGGGGTCTGAGTTTGATCCTAGTGTCAAATGTAACAGAATGGTGCTCTGATTCTCTTTCTCTATCATTAAAAAGTAAATATATATATATATATATATATATTATTAGTCATTTAATAATGCTTCACAAGCATATAAGATAATAGGGATATAATACCATACGGTGCCCATCGCCAGAGTTCTGTGTCCCATCCTCTCCAGTGAAAACCTCCCTATTATTTAGACCTCTGTGAGTCTGGACCAAAATTCTTTTTGAAGGGGCCAGGTGGTGGTTCACCGGATTGAGCACACATGTTACAATGAGCAAGGACCTGTTTTTGAGCCACCCCCCCCAGTCCCCATCTGCAGGGGGAAAGTTTTGCCAGTGGTGAAGAAGGGCTGCAGGTGTCTCTCTGTCTCTCTCCCTCTCACTTCCTTCCCTATTGATTTTTGGCTGTCTCTATCTAATAAATAAATAAAGATAATTAAAAAATTCTTCTTGAGGTGCAGATTGCTATTCCACTAGATATGGGCATTGGCAGGTCGATCTATACCCTGAGTCTGTTTCTATCTTTCCTTGGTGGGGAAGCACTGTGGAGAGGTGAAAAAAAAAATATTTACTGCAGATAGGTAGATAGAATAATGGTTATGCAAAAACACTCTCATGCCTGAGACTGCTGAGCAAGAAACAAACAGTGCTCTGAGGGATAAAAAAGAAGAGTATGCTGAAGTTCCCCCACACCCTGAACTCAGTCCCCTTGCTGACCACATGTGGTTCAGTGGACACTGTCATAGCCTCCTTGCTCTGACTTTAGAGAAAAAGGATTCCTTTTTAAATTTGGAGAAAATACAGTTCTTTAAAATATTTTCTGTTGTAGAACTTGCTATTTTGCTTCACATAGGTTTTCTTGTATTTTCAATATTTATTATTTATTTCTCTGAGCAATAGTGAAATATATATATTCACAGTCTAGGTCACTAGGGATAATAGGGGGCTCTTTATTTTATTTTATTTTATTTTATTTTTTATTTAAGAAAGGATTAATTAAAAAAACCATAGGGTAGGAAGGGTACAACTCCACACAATTCCCACCACCCAATCTCCATATCCCACCCCCTCCCCTGATAGCTTTCCCATTCTCTATCCCTCTGGGAACATGGACCCAGGGTCATTGTGGGTTGCAGAAGGTAGAAGGTCTGGCTTCTGTAATTGCTTCCCCGCTGAACATGGGCGTTGACTAGTCAGTCCATACTCCCAGTCTGCCTCTCTCTTTACCTAGTAGGGTGTGTCTCTGGGGAAGCGGAGCTCTAGGACACATTGGTGGGGTCTTCAGTCTAGGGAAGCCTGGCCAGCATCCTGATGGCATCTGGAACCTGGTGATTGAAAAGAGAGTTAACATACAAAGCCAAACAAATTGTTGAGCAATCATGGACCCAAAGCTTGGAATAGTGGAGAGGAAGTGTTAGGGGGATACTCACTGCAAACTCTAGTGTACTTCTGCTTTCAGGTATATATTTTGCAGTAGTTTATGGATACGTGTGAACATATGCTCTCTCTCACAGAAACTGGTGTATATCTAGGTTTTGGGACTTTGTTAGAAAGTGAACCACCTAAGATGAAATTAGAGTATACTATGAAAGGAAAGGTCTCACCCGAGTAATGAAGCTGAAGGGTTGTCATTCTACACGTGAAGTCTCTGGTCACAGTCTGAAGTGAAGCATGTAGAGGTGGCAATCGTTGTGTTGGTTAGGTTGTGGTCGGCAAATGCAGTATTATTTGATATAATTGGGAGACGCATACAGGAATGTGGGCCCTATCCAATGGTTCCAGGACTGGGGGAAGTAGACAGAGGCTCTATAGTGGAGATGTGAGGTTCCTGCTGTCTTAGGGTTCAAAAAGACAATCGATAGTTAATGTTATCATCACATTATTTGGTAATTGGGTTAACTTTGAAAAGTCCTTTTGTTAGGGTTTGCTGTACAGTATCCAGTATCTTGTATATAGCTGTGCTATTGGTTACTTCTGATCTACTTGATCTAGGCTTTTGAGAGAGTCTGCATATCAATTACACAGCCTATATATTGAAAAGATTCAGTTTCTGTTTTGAAAAACTTTGAGACATACAACTGATTTTCTCCCTCTCATATTAATTAACTAGTGATTTATATGACTACATTTTACTAGGAGTGTACATAAACACCATTCCCACCACCAAAAGACTGTGACCCATCCCTCCCACCCACTCCCACCCCCCACTGGCCCAGGAAGATGCATGTCTACCGGGATAATAGGGGGCTCTTTTAATAGGATATATCAATTCTATCATACTGTGCATTGTTGCACACAAATGATACTCCCTTTTCTTCTCTTTTTCATTTTGTTTTTGAGATATCTTTATATTGTAGGCTGGATGGTGGCACACCTAGTTGAGCACACATGCTACAATGCACAAGGATCAGGGTTCAAGTCCCAGGTCCCCACTTGCAGAGGGAAGCTTCATGAAGGGTAAAACAGTACTACAGGTATCTCTCTTTCTCCCTCTCTATTTCCCCCTCCTTCTCAATTTTCTCTGTCTCTATCCAATAAATAATGCATAAGTAAAATGTCAAATAATGAATTATCTGTATTTATGTGACTTGATAAGACAGACATTGAGAGCAAGGAAGAGATATAAAAAGAAAAAGAGGGAGAGAAAAAAAAAGAGAAAAAAGAGAGAAACAGAGACATCTGAAGCTCTGTTTCACTTACATGAACACACCCACCCACCCCCCACCCCACCCACACAGGTGGATACTTAAGGACTGAACCCAATTCCTTGCTCATGATAACATGTGTGTTCAACCGATATTGTCTCCCTTTTCTATGTTACTTGTGGAAGACCATATCTTGATACCATGTGGTGGCTATAATATACTGGGTTCCCAGAGCAGAGCTAATCAATACTGACAGTTGATATTTGGCAACATCTTACAAGTTTCTAGAGATATAGAGAGCTTCTAACACAGGGAGGAAATAGCTCTAAAGTTCAGTGGGCGTAACAGCAGGTTCAAATTTTTAGCTATTTAAATATACAGCTCATTTCACAACTGAAAAATGTTAACAAAGTGTCATTTTATCTCTCTCATATTGATATTATTCTAGCCTTTATTGTTCCCATAGGATAAGCCTCAGAGATCTGGTGGAGTCAAAGTGGGTGAAGGGAAAAGTGCTTTTCCAAGTCAGGTGAATCTCAGAACCAACTGAGAGTTGGTGGGGAGAGGGAAGCAACACTAGGTCATAGCAACACTAGGTCATGTGCTGTTCCAGTTGCGCTCATTGGAGACCAAGAATTAGACACTGATCTAGACCACTAGAGAAATGAGAATTTGAAAATAAGAATTTGAAAAATACTTATGGGCTACCCAGAAAATCAAGTGTCGGGAACAAAGACATTCCAGAAACTGGTTCATTTCTTTGTTAAATTTACTATTCTTTATGTTATTGACCTGAACACTTTTACAATGCTTGCTTTGGCAGATACACTGCTTCCGCTCCACTTACCTTGGACCTCTGATACTGCATGGGTCCCATGAAGGAAGTGACTTTGATCTAAAAAACTTGGTTATAATACCACCAAGCTTCTTTAAGAGAATAGAACAAACAATACAATCATTTGTCTGGAACCTGAAAACACCTAGAATTGCCTAAACCATCTTGAGGAAAAGAAATGGAAATGGAGGCATCACACTCCCAGACCTTAAACTATATTATAAAGCCATCATCATCAAAACAGCATGGTACTGGAACAAAAATAGGCACACAGACCAGTGGAACAGAATTGAAAGCCCAGAAATAAATCCCAACACCTATGGACATCTAATATTTGATAAAGGTGCCCAAAGGATTAAATGGAAAAAGGAGGCTCTCTTCAATAAATGGTGCTGGGAAAACTGGGTTGAAACATGCAGAAGAATGAAATTGAACCACTTTATCTCACCAGAAACAAAAATCAACTCCAAATGGATCAAAGAGGTGGATGTTAGACCACAAACAATCAAATACTTAGAGGAAAACATTGGTAAAAACTTTCCCACCTACACCTCAAGGACATCTTTGATGAATCAAACCCAATTGCAAGAAAGACTAAAGCAGAAACAAACCAATGGGACTACATCAAATTGAAAAGCTTCTGCACATCCAAAGAAACTATTAAACAAACAGAGAGACGCCTCACAGAATGGGAGAAGATCTTCACATGCCAGACATCAGCAAGAAACTAATCACCAAAATATATAAAGAGCTCAGCAAACTTAGCACCAAAAAAGCAAATGACCCCATCCAAAAATGGGCAGAGGATATGAACAAAACATTCACCTCAGAGGAGATCCAAAAGGCTAACAAACATATGAAAAACTGCTCTAGGTCACTGATTGTCAGAGAAATGCAAATTAAGACAACACTAAGATACCACCTCACTCCTATGAGAATGGCATACATCAAAAAGGACAGCAGCAACAAATGCTGGAGAGGCTGTGGGGACAGAGGAACCCTTTTACATTGCTGGTGGGAATGTAAATTGGTACAGCCTCTGTGGAGAGCAGTCTGGAAAACTCTCAGAAGGCTAGACATGGACCTTCCATATGATCCAGTAATTCCTCTCCTGGGGTTATACCCCAAGGACTCCATAACACCCAACCAAAAAGAGGTGTGTACTCCTATGTTCATAGCAGCACAATTCATAATAGCTAAAACCTGGAAGCAACCCAGGTCCCCAACAACAGATGAGTGGCTGAGAAAGCTGTGGTAAATATACACAATGGAATACTATGCAGCTATCAAGAACAATGAACCCACCTTCTCTGACCCATCTTGGACAGAGCTAGAAGGAATTATGTTCAGTGAGCTAAGTCAGAAAGATAAAGATGAGTATGGGATGATCCCACTCATCAACAGAAGTTGAGGAAGAAGATCTGAAAGGGAAACTAAAAGCAGGACCTGATCAAATTGTAAGTAGGGCACCAAAGTAAAAACCCTGTGGTGAGGGGTAGACATGCATCTTCCTGGGCCAGTGGGGGGTTGGAGTTGGTGGGAGGGATGGGTCACAGTCTTTTGGTGGTGGTAATGGTGTTTATGTACACTCCTAGCAAAATGTAGACATATAAATCAGTAGTTAATTAATACGAGAGGGGGAAAATCAGTTGTATGTCTCAAAGTTTCTCAAAACACAAACTGAATCTTTTTAATATATAGGCTATGTATTTGATATGCAGACTCTCTCAAAAGCTTAGACCAAGTAGATTAGAAGCATCCAATAGCACAGCTATATACAAGATACTGGATACTGTACAGCAAACCCTAACAAAAGGACTTTTCAAAGTTAACCCAATTACCAAATAATGTGATGATAACATTAACTATCGATTGTCTTTTTGAACCCTAAGACAGCAGGAACCTCACATCTCCATTATAGAGCCCCTACTTCCCCCAGTCCTGGAACCCTAGGAAAGGGCCCACTTTCCCATATGCGTCTCCCAATCCAAACCAAATATTATTGCATCCGCTGATCACAACCTAACCAACGCAACGATTGCCACCTCAACATGCTTCACCTCAGACTGTGTCCAGAGACTTCACATGTGGAATGACAACCCTTTGGCTTCATTACTCAGGTGAGACCTTTCCTTTTATAGTACACTCTAATTCCATCTCAGGTAGTTCACTTTCTAACAAAGTCCCAAAACCTAGATATACACCAGTTTCTGTGAGAGAGAGCTTATGTTCACACGTATCCATAAACTACTGCAAAATATATACCGGAAAGCAGAAGTACATTAGAGTTTGCAGTGAGTACCTCCCTAACACTTCCTCTCCACTATTCCAAGCTTGGGATCCATGATTGCTCAACAAATTGTTTGGCTTTGTATGTTAACTCTCTTTTCAATCACCAGGTTCCAGATACCACCAGGATGCTGGCCAGGCTTCCCTAGACTGAAGACCCCACCAATATGTCCTGGAGCTCTGCTTCCCCAGAGACACACCTTACTAGGGAAAGAGAGAGGCAGACTGGGAGTATGGACCGACCAGTCAATGCCCATGTTCAGCGGGGAAGCAATTACAGAAGCCAGACCTTCTACCTTCTATAACCCTCAATGACCCTGGGTCCATGCTCCCAGAGGACTAGAGAATGGGAAAGCTATCATGGGAGGGGGTGGGTTATGGAGATTGGGTGGTGGGAATTGTGTGGAGTTGTACCCCTCCTACCTTATGTTTTTGTTCATTAATCCTTTCTTAAATAAAAAATAAAAAAATAAATAAAAAACTTGGTTATGACTGCTGGTCTCCCCTGTGTTGGATTCTGGTGTTCAATAGCCTACAGTCAGTACAGACTGACTACACTTCAGAGGTGAGGAACCTCTTATATCCCAAAAGCTATTTGGATATTAACAACATCATTCACAAACCATAGAAATTTAACAACTTAAGAATTAGTGCTGCCCCACTAGGGAAATAGAGAGACAGGCTGGGAGTATGAATCAACCTGCCAATGCCCATGTATAGCGGAAAGCAATTACACAAGCCAGACCTTCCACCATTTGCACCCCATAACAACCCTGGGTCCATAACCCCAGAGGTTTAAAGAGTAGGAAAACTTTCAAGGGAGGGGATGAGATACAGAGTTCTGGTGGTGGGAATTGTGTAGAATTGTATCCTATGGTCTTGTCAATATTTCCATTTTATAAAAAAAAAGAAAAAAAATCAGTGTATAATGTTGTTATGAAAAAAATTCCTAAATTTATTGAACTTCAACGGTTGCCTGTGCTTACCTTGATGGGGTCAGTTCCAATGACTTCACAGGCCATACATAAACATAGAGTATATCTTGGAAGTTATCCACCCCTGGATGAGAGAAATAGAGATGTTATAACCCCCAAAAGGAAGCTTTCAAGCAGTCATCACCCTACCTGCTAACCCATCACTCTGGTCATCTATATAAATTTCTATTCCTTATTTCATGTCCTCCAGAATTTTTTTCCCCCACCAAGGCATGACTCCACTATCTCTGGAGGCCATTTTCCTTTCTTTCTTTTTGATAAAGGGAAGAGAGGAAGAGATGTATGAAAGAGGGTAGAAAGATCTTTGAAGCATTGCTTTATCATTCAGGAAGAATCTCCCCACCCCCGCCTCCCAGGCCCTCATACATGGCAATGTGTGTGCTCTATTTCTTGAGTCATCACTCAGCCCTCTCTATCCCTGACTTTTCATTTTTCCCTGTCTCCTCTGCTCCTCCTACTCCTTAAGTTAATGTATCAGGTACTATATCATTTTGACAGCCAAAACCTTCAGGGAATTCAAGGAAGGACAACTGACAACTACCATGTCTGTGCTACGAGGATATGCTTCTATAATACAAATGCTGTTAAGATGTATATGTCACTCATAAATAAGTCAAGAACTCACACTAGCATTATTGAGAAGGAATAATGATTGATAAAGGTATTTATTTGTATCTTCTAAGTAACTTTTGATATACTTGTTGGAATAATCTGGAGATTTATGATTGTTGTAGATACAAGATACATATTATGTGTTTTCTATAGATGCAAAAATTTGCAACCCGAAACCAGATTAAATCTGACTGCATAACATTTATTATTCACCAGGGTCAAGCATGCAATTATTTCAAAAACAAAATCTAAAAAGCAGAACATAAATGTTACCCAAAAAGTGTTGAAGGAATTTCATGAAAATCAATACCCACTTCTTATTCTAAAAAAAAAAAAATTCAAGGAGATTAATAAAGATGTAACTTTTGGGAGGGTCAGGCAGTGGTGCCCCTGGTTAAGTGCACACATTACAGGGTACAAGGACCCAGGTTCAAGCCCCTGGTTCCACCTGTAGGGGGAAAGCTTCACAAGTGGTGAAGTAGGGCTACAGGTATCTCTCTGTCTCTCTCCTCTCTATATCTCCCTCCCCTCTCAATTTCTATCCAGTAATAAATAAAAATGTTTAAAGATGTAACTTTTGGATCAAGTAAATAAAACAGCACACATAAAAAGAAAATAATTTGAAAGAGTATGCACTTGTTCGTCATTTGAAGACAGCAAGGAGCTAAATTTCAGGTCATCTATCCTCTAAGACTAAATTAAATAGATAGCATGCCCCAAATTATTTAAATAGATAATCTTTTCTTAATTAGAAATGCAGTACAAGTGAGATATCTCTTGCCAGTTAAAAAACTGAGGAAGAAAAAAATAACTTAAAACCCTGATAAGTCTAATAAAGTACCTGTAAGATATAAGTGGTGAAAATGTTTCTCCAGAAATGTAAAAAAAGGTTTGGGGTTTAGGGATAAATACATAATTACCATTGGCTTCCAAATTTCTGAATAATAACAATTCTACCAAAATTAATTCCTAATTTCCATTTCATCCTTATGACCACATAGACCAAAAAAAAAAAAAAAAAAAAAAAACTTTGGGGGAAAAAACCCAAACCTTGTGAAAAATCTACTCTGTGATATGGAGAGCATCAAGAAGAAGTTCATTTCCAACTGAAATGTTCCACAGGGCCTCTGGAAACACAAAGACCAATCTCAGCAGGAGAAGTACTGTCTGGTGGTGGGAGGGGTGCAAAACACAGGGCACAGTTGAAGAAAGGAGACAGCAGGTCAGGGTTTAGCTTCAGGGATCAGTGGATCTCAAAACAAAAATGAACCCTAGAAAGTAGGGAAGTTTCTGAGATGGGAACAAAAACATAAGGATTGATGCAGAGTTTAGACATAAGGGGCTGCAGGAATTCTTATTACTGGTTCTGTTTTCTTTTCTCCGCAAGTTTAAAAATATATTTACTTAATATTCAAGCTATACATAACTATGTCCTTGAAAAATACAAATAAATACAGATAAAATAAAAATTCCACTTGACCATATCACCAACCAAATCTTCTGTTCAGTCATGGTCAATGCTATTAGCTTGCTGTGTATAAATCTGTAAAAAAATAGCTCATCTAGATAGTGATCCTGCTTTGCCAAACACTACCCAGGTTTAAGTCCAGCTCCCACTGAAGTGGAAGACAATTCAGTACTATGTCTCTTCTCTCTCTTGCCCTCTTTCTATTTCTCTCCCTGAAAAAACCTAGATTGGTGAAGCACTGTCAATTATAAGAAAAAAAAAGTTATGAATCCCTTATTTTTATCTATAAACATAAATGATGTAGAGTTAAACTTTTTGCTGAGTTTTTCTTTTTCTTTTTTATTTATAAAAAGGAAACATTGACAAAACATAGGATAAGAGGGGTACAACTCCACACAATTTCCACTACCAGAACTCTATGTCCCATCCCCTCCCTTGATAGCTTTCCTATTCTTTATCCCTCTGGGAGTATGGCCCCAAGGTCATAGTGGGGCCATGACCACCCAGCCCATGACCACCCAGCCCTGCTGTCAATGTGGACTTCTCCCTCCCTAGGATTCTCACAATGGGTTAACTCTTTAGTTTACTGGTTAAGCCTCCTGGTGTGGTTAGGTTGGAGGAGTGAACTGATCATCTTAAAAGAGGCCTCATATTGTACTGTACCAATGTAAAAGACTCTAGGGTGAGTAGCTGGGGGGAGAGTTCAGGTCCTGGAACATGATGGCAGAGAACCTAGTGGGGGTTATATTGTTATGCAGAAAACTGAGAAATGTTTTACATGTACAAACTATCATATTTACTGTTGACTGTAAAGCATTAATGCCCCAATAATAAAATAAATAATAAAAAATAAAAATAAAATAAAAGGGGCCTCAATTCTCTCAGAGTCCCTCCCCCTATAGCATGCATCTCTGTTGCTACATTTTAGAATGATTTCTATGGTAAAAACTTGTTCTATTTTTTTACTCCCTTGAAGTAGAGGGAATTGAGGGTTACTGCATCCACTGCTGTTTTCCCCTTGTCCTCCCCTCAGACACCACTGTCCTTTCTCCTCACTGGTATCTATTCTTACCCTATCTGGGAAGTCTGACTCACATGGTCCCCATACCTTGAAAATATTCACTGATCTGTGCTGCCTGTCAGAGTAGGCACACAACTTCTGGTACCTCCTCAGGATAGAGGACCAAGGGTGAGGAGTGTATGTAGTCAGTAACCTCATGATGTACAGAACAGTGAGCAAAGCATTCCATCCACAAAAAGTGGATGGCACAGGACTGCTGCCAAAGTTAGAAAGGCAGATACTGCCCAGATCTCTCTGGGTGCTGTTTCCTTAGGAAGTTGTCATTGCAGAGAGGCTGGGCTTCCTGCAAACCCTTGTATGCTGCTGCTGTGACAGCAGGGAATCTTGGTGAACATTTTTCTGGTACTGCCAACACATTACTCTTCTGCTTGAGACGGATGGTCATGACCACCAGACTAGAGATAAGCAAGTAACAGATCACCTGTTGGATAAGTGTGTCCAAAAAAATTGCATGGAATAGAGAAATATAAGCTTATCTTTTCACAAAAACAAGTTAAGTAGTATGGAAGATGTCCAGGTTTGAATAGATGAAATGACAACAGAGGGTGGATCTACAGTTATAGATGCCCCAGCACCCATAGTACTTGGAGAACTGACATAGAGATAATAGTAATGGGCACTGTTTTGGAAAGTTTTCTGGCTTGTTACTATTGCTAACCTGATTGTTTGGGAGGGAAAAATGCTCAGGAAAGCATATAATACATATTCAAAAGTGTCATGTTTAAATTCTTTTCAGAAAGAGACTGCTGTTCTTCAGGAAGTCCCTAGTTTAGCTGATCCACCCACCCATCTAGATATAAGAGAAAATAAGACATTTTCAGACAGAGTAGAATTGAAGGCAGTGGATAAGAGTCATTTCTATCACCACAGGTAGGGCACTTGATCACCTGTGCTTCAGGCAAGGCTTAAGACAGGCAACAGTTATGGTCATATTAGAAAGTGTTCTTGGTCTCTGCCCTTATCCAGCTTTTTAGTCCTATCCTCAACTCTGACACCATCTTCTCAAACAATACTCCTAGCTCACCTGAATGTTAGCTGTTGGGCTCAGTCAAAAATCAGTAAAGTCATGGGCTCCTTGGAATGTACCTAAAATAGAATTCTTGGCTACCTCTGATATGAAGACTCAAAATTTTATCTGCTATACTTTTACCTTTAGGTTCCTGATTATTAAACAAGTTGTTCTGCTTTATATCTGACCTGAATGCTTTTCAGCCACCAAGTTGCAGATGTTTCTATGATGTCACCTTGACTTCCCTGGGCAGAAGACCTTACCCCAATGTGTCCTAGAACCCAACCTCCTCAGAGTCCTACCCCACTAGGGAAAGATAGAAACAGGCTAGGGGTATAGATTGACCTGTCACCACCCACATCCAGCAGAGAAGCAAGTACAGAAGCCAGACCTCCCACTTTTTGCCCCCATAAAGAAATTTGGCCTATACTCCAAAAGTGATAGAGAATAGGGAAATTTCCAATGGAAGGGAGGGGATATGGAACTCTAGTGGTAGAAATTGTATGTAATTGTACCACTTTTATTGCACAACCTTGTCAGTCATTATTAAATCAATAGAAAAGTGTTTTGGGGGGCTAGGCAGTGGTGCACCTGGTTAACCACACACATTACAGTATACAAGGACCCAGGTTCAAGCCTCGGGTCCCTAACTACAGGGGAAAGCTTCATGAGTGGTGAAGCAGGGCTGCAGGTGTCTCTCTGTCTCTTTCCCTCTCTATCTCCTCCTCATCCTCTCTCAATTTCTGTCTCTATGTAATAATTAATAAATAAAATTTTTAAAAAGGGAAAAAACAGTGTTCTTACATGATAAAAAGACATCTACCTACTTGACTTCTATTTTATTCAGAGAAATAACAGTTTAAAATCTGATAAAAGAGAAAACAAATGAAAAAATAGACTCCACAGAAGAGAAATTGAGTCTACAGAGATTCAAACTGAGTCCGAGTAGAATGAGACAATTACAGGGAATGTATCAGTAAGCAGAAGATTTTATTTCAATTTAAAAAGAAAGAAGAGTAAGGAATAATTTGACCTATAATAGACATTTGAAAATATTTATATGAAGGGGGGCACAAGTGTTGTGGTAAATTCTCAATATCCAATTTACAGGAGAGTAACAGAAGCACCTCTTCTCATTAACTCCATGGAAGCTTCCAGAGCTGCTCTGGGCTGGGCTTTTCAAATGTACTAATGTTTTCCTAAAAATATAAAACTGGGTGGTCTGGAGGAGAAGTGAAGTTCTGGTTTACATAACACACCAGGCTACAAACAACAGCCCCTTCTACCCCTTCTTGGTCATTTGGTTAAAGGTACTTCATTCTCTTATTATATTTCATAAAGACATTTTCATATTTTCTCCAGACTCTGAGGTGTTTCTTCTACTGGAATGTGGTTTACTTTATCAAAGATTGGTTAAAACTTTAAACAGTGTCTCATAAAATTCCAGATGACTTAATTAAGGCAATTGCTGGAGAAAGAGTGTGAAAGCAGAGTAGTGGGGACAGTTCTTTTATATTGATCATAAAAACAAAGGCAAAGAGGTCAGTATAATGCAGGACATAGTTCAATGGAGAAGACAGGACAAGCCATATTGTGCATGGTGTTGGGGACTTAGCATTCAAGTGGAGAAGACACATTAGACCTTGTCACTCCATAGGCTCTGAGATGGCTGTTTATTTTGCTTCCTCTGTTTCAACTAAAGCATAATACACTGTCCCACTTCTTTCAGCCCCTTCTTTAACTGTGTGATTATGTGCTATCATAAAACCTTTATGGCTCTTGTATTTCTTCTTGGCAGGGTATAGAAAAGTTAATTCGGGGTTAGTTCTAGAAGCATTTTGGACCAGGCCTTCCCATTTTAAAGGCAGTGACAGTGCCAATAAATGTCCAGAGTTGTTCATCATTTTATAAACACAAGGCACCTCCAAGGTGGTGCCAATTAAATCTTCAATGAAGGATTAATGAGGGCCCATCCAACAGAGAAGCAGTGATCCCTTTTGACCATTACAGAGTCTTGGCCTGAAAGCAGCTGTATGTGACTTGTGGGGGAGGAATCTGTTCTCTATTTAGGACCCCTGCTGACTTATGCAAAGGCTTCTGTTACCCATATTACATTTATATCTCAGCTATTCTTAAGGATATGCAGACAAGTATATTATGTGATTTACATAGACCCAGGCAGCCACCAGCAGAGGATAGGTGCTAACATGCTCCTCCTTGCTACCTACAAATTGGGATTTAGAACTTTCTGCCAAAAGACAGAAGAGGATAAAGATTAGATGAACATAAAGTAAGCCTTAATGCAGGCCGGACAGGTTTCATTCAGGGGGAGATGTGTTCTATCTCTTGAACAATTAATGAAGCTGATAGGTAGGCAGTCTACTGTCTGTAGGCAGCTGGGGAAACTGTCACTCAGCTAGTCCTGAAGACCTGTCTCTGCAGACTGTTTATTTTTAAACTTGGATTTAGTCCACGCTTTATTTGTTTGTAGTGCCTCCCTGTTAAAACAACAGTCTGAGACTTTGTCTTCCCATTCAGAAACCACAGGACAAGCAGTAACTGTTTTTGGAAGGCTATTGGGAATTGAAGATTTGGGGAGGGGTACACTTTCCCCTGGATAGTGTGTCAATATCAGGTCCTATCCCTACAGACAGTTAGAGAGTTAGCAGTCAACACCTCTTAAAGCTATGACCCTCAAGATTCTGGCTCTCCCCTAGCTTTAGAGTGGGGTTAAAGATGGTTGAAAAATAAAAGTTAAGTCTGACAGCCTTATTGCATACCCAAGCCCCCCTCCCAAACACATAAATATAACAGACATTCGCAGTCTCATATTGGAAAGTAGATACTGTAAGGACAGGATATAGTGAAATGAGTGGATAAAAGGGTAAAGTCAGACTCTGCACAGCAGAACTAGGTGATTAGCATCATTGCTCTATTTTTTTTCCTCCTGATATAAAAGCACTAAATCAATGCTTCTAAGTCACTTGTCAAAGTCAGCAGAGCTGCCAGAGAGTGACACTAAAGTTGAATGAATTCCCAATGTGCCTTGTACTCTGCCCTTCTGATTACTGAAGGACTCCCTCAAGTAAATGTAGAATTATCTCCCCAGACATGCAACTTTGTGAAATCAGAGTAGCCTGCATCCATTTAGAAAATAATAATATTTAATTTACATTTATTGATACTCATTTTGTAGAGGTGAAAGAGAAATAAAATTTTGTCAGAAACAAAATAAAAACAAAAGTAGAACTTGACACTTTCCAACAACAACCTACTTCCTTTTAAAATCTTTGTTTTTGGTGCCATTTGGTATCTCTTGTTATGAAAAATCATCTTTTTCATATACTGATATATCTTGGAGTTTTTTTTTCTTTGCAAGTCAGTATGTATAGATCTCCCTCATTCTTCTTAAAATATTGAATGCATTATCATAGAGTATATGGCTCTTTACCCATTTCCATTATGATGAGAAGCCAGATTGTTTCTGTGATTTTATATCTCTATATTAGGTCTAATGTACATGTTGAAATGTCTGCAAATAATAAATGTACATGTTGATGAATTTTCACAAAGGCAGCACACTCTTTCAACCTAAATCAAATCAAGAAGCAAATTTTATAGAATTCCAAGAACAGCTTCCTTTCCCCTTCAGTCATCCTACACTGGTTCCAATGTCACCCTCAATGATCAAGGCACTGATTTCTGACATCCAACATGTTGATTTCTGTTGTAACATTCAATTGGGGTTGTGACAGAAACTTTGTTCCACCCCCTAATCTAAGAGGGAAGACTTCTCATGATTTACAAGAATTACTTTTTTTTCCTGCGAGATTTTTGTAGGTTTGGTTTTTCCATCTGATACAGAACTTCTTTTTTTATCTGAGTTTTTGGGTAGTGTTTGTCACAAATTATTTGCTTTCTTTCAGACCTGTTTTGTATCTGTGCCCGCCTAGAATGTATATGAACAGGGCAGGAGTACATAGCATAATGGTTATGCAAAGAGACTCTCATGCCTGAGGCTCCAAAGTCCCAGGTTCAATCCCTTGCACCACCATAAACCAGAGCTGAGCAGTGCTCTAGTTAAAAAAATAAATAAATAAATAAATAAATAAAAAGAATGTATATGAACAGAAAAATTGCTTATCAGTGCTTAAAAAATGCTTGCATGCAATGCTTACATGCTTCAAAACTATACAAATAATACACATAATATTTCATAAATGTATGCTTTATAAATGAATTCATAGTCCACTCCTATACATCTATCCTTACAAAAATCTCTGTATTGAAGTCAATATTGGACATGTATGCTCTCCTACTCAAAATAGCATCTAGGAAAATACCAATGATTAAAAGTCACAAGGGAAATTTTAATCATGATAGGTGATGTGATATGTACTTTAAGTACAAGGCTAATGCATACCAAAGGAGGTATACTTTCATGTTAAAAACGGAAAGAAGGAGCCACTGTTGTAAAGATGGAGAACATTTGTCAGAAAAAAATGAAAGACTACGATGATGCAGAATTTTGAAGATAATAACAATGGTTTTAAGTATTCACAGAATACAACAGAAAACTTTGAATAATTTTAAGCAGAGGATGAGATCATCACAGTCATGTAGGAGGTAGAGATGGTGAGATAGCTGAGAGAACTCAGGTACAAAAGAGGAGGAAAGAGATACTTGCTGCAGAGTCCCTGGTAGAGGACAGAAATTATAGAGACTGTGACTTCTAGGATGTTGCTTAACGTAAACTGATTCCCCATCCTTCAACCCCTGTTGTTTTGGAGTGTATTATAGTTACATAGAAAATAAGGTTAAATGAGGGATGTAACTTGAAATTCAATAGTAGGTTTGCTGTTTCATTTCCTTCCTTCCTTCCTTCCTTCCTTCCTTCCTTCCTTCCTTCCTTCCTTCCCTCCTTCCTTGTTCTCTTTCTTTTTTCTTCATTGCTAATAGGGTTATCAGGTTATCTTTGGGGCTTGGTGCCACTACTATGCTTCCACCACTCCTGGTGGCCCTTTCTTTCTTTCTTTCTTTCTTTCTTTCTTTCTTTCTTTCTTTCTTTCCTTCCTTCCTTCCTTTCTTTCTTTCTTTCTTCCCTTCTTTCCTTCTCTCTCTCTCATTTTATTTCACAGGACAGAGAGAAATTAGATAGGAGGGGGAACTAGAGATGAAAAATAGACACCTTCAGACCTATTTAATTACTCATGAAGAGTCCTTCCTGCAGGTTAGGGAGCTGGGGGTTCAAATGCTGGACCTTGCTCTGGTTCTTGCGCATAGTATTATGTGCGCTTAGCCAGGTGTGCCATGCACCTGGCCCCTTATTTCATTTGGGGGGGGGGGCATAGTTCCTGAGTTTTTCTTCATAGTTAACAGTGAGAGAAAGTTCCAGAATGCCATTTCTCCTCCTTCTAGTAAAAGATTTTCTTGGGTTCTCAATACACAGGTTTATTTTAAGGAAAATAATTCACATATTGCAGTAGTTGGTTAACAAAAGTAAATAATGTGAACTTTTATTATTTTATAGTTTTTTTTTCATAAGTATTTTGTTGGAGGAATTGGGAGAGGTTGTTTCAAGGACTTCTTCCCAGAAACCAATTGTAATTGAAACTTTCTATGTGCAATTGCAGAATAATGTGGCTGATTTGGATTTAAATAATCCATGAGGCTTTAGTAATGTTTAACATTAATGTTTAATGGTGTACTACCAGGCCATGCCTGGTGTCAGTCACTTTCACCTTCTATATTACCATTTCTTTATCATGACTTTTACTCTACAATCAAATGGCTATTATTGTTCCCTGTGCTTTTTACACACCCCAGGTTTTAGATCCATGTACATGCTAACTGCTTTTTCTGGAATGAGATTTCCATTCCATCTTCAACTCTATATACCACCCATGTAACATGACCCACACCATACAGCTCTCTACAGTTTTATACTGTTTTCTGATGCTCATCTTATTTCCTCTACGCCTGGTCATTGTTGTAGACTGGCTGTTTGTGTGTAGATCATATGCTTTCCACAACTCTTAAGTCATGAAAATAGTCCATGGATCTGGATTATTTCTTCAACCACTAACAAGATCCACAGTTCAGAGCCTTCTCTTCAGGGACACTCAACTCACATATTGTTATTTAAAGAAATTAATGTTTTCCCTAAAGAAAAATGAGCACAATTTTCTCAGTTTTTTAAATGTGCCAAGAAGCATTTTAGTTTCAGTGACTTAAGTTCATATTTTTCATAAATCACTCCAACATAATTTTACTCTGGAAAAAAATTATGCCAATATATTTCTCTTTAAACTGTGAGATACATGTACATATCCCACACTTAGGTATGAAGGCTGGTATAAGTGTAGAAGAATACTAGTTATTAAATATACAATAAGTACCTGCTATTGTTCCTGTTTGAACTTCAATTCTTTGGAGTGTTCAAGAGGCCACAAAGGATGATTAAGAGAAAGTACTATGAACTGAGGAGTACCGTATACACTGTATAGAGAATCTTATTTTACAATACATCAAGTTATACAGGAAAAAAATATGCCACAGACTTAAGTGTGATTCAAAAGATATCCTTTTCCGGGGAGTTGGGAGGTAGCATAGCAGTTAAGCACAGGTGGCACAAAGCGCAAGGACCAGCATAAGGATCCCAGTTTGAGCTCCCGGATCTCCACCTGCAGGGGATTCACTTCAGAGGCGGTGAAGCAGGTCTGCAGGTGTCTATCTTTCTCTCTTCCTCTCTGTCTTCTGCTCCTCTCTCCATTCTCTTTGTCCTATCCAACAATGACGACATCAATAACAACAACAATAGTAACTACAACAACAATAAAAAGCAACAAGGGCAACAAAAGGGAAGATAAATAAAAAATAAATATATCATTTTCAAATAAAGGTTTAATTGATATGTCATAGATTTACAGTTCTGCATAAGTTCTGGAAGTATAACTTCTCACTTCCATACATTGAGGGAGGTGTGTCTGTTTGTTTGTTTCCACCAGGGTTATAGCTAGAACTTGGTGTGGGCACTATGAATCCACCATTTCCAGTGGCTCTTTACTCTATTTCTTCTCCTCCTTCTCCTTCTCCTCCTCCTCCTCCTCCTCCTCCTCCTCCTCCTCCTCCTCCTCCTCCTCCTCCTCCTCCTCCTCCTCCTCCTTCTTCTTCTTCTTCTTCTTCTTACTTGACAGTGCATACAGAAATTGAGAGGGGAGGGGGAGGTAGAGACAGAGAGGGAAAGATAGATACCTGTAGATCTGCTTCATCTCAAGCAAAAACTATGAAAATCATGGACCCCTAGGAACACACCTAAAATAGACTTCCTCACTTCTTCCCATCTTAAAAATCCCTATTCTCATTTGTTCTATTCCTAATTTTTTCCTGTTCATTAATCATTTTGTCCTGCTTTATATCTTACTGCCTTTCAGCCACCAAGTTGCAGATGGTATTATGATCCCATCCTGACTTCCCTGGGCAGATGACCTCACCAATGTGTGTTGGAGTTGTATATCTTTAGATCCATATCCAAATAGGGAAAGATAGAAACTAGATGGGGTGTGTAGCAATCTGTCAATAGTCATGTCCAGTAGAGAAGCAATTATAGAATCCAGAGCTCCAACCTTCAGCATCCCCAAAAGAATTTTGGTTCACACTCCCAGTGTGGAATAAACAATAGGGGAAGATGACTAGAAGGCTCTGAACTTCAACTCCATCAGGATCTGGAGAGAGAATAGGAAAAGAGGAAGAACTTTCTGAAGTAGTACTAGGTGTGGGTGTGACCTGGAATGGAAGAGAAGGTAGGGTCATTGGGGGAAAAAAAGGCAAATATCTATAAATATAACCTAATAGTTATAGAATAATAGTCAACTCTTATCTGCAATCTTTGGAGAACTACTGTAACTGAGTTTATTTTTATAGTTTATTTTATATATATTTTTTAATTTATAAAATGGAAACACTGATAAGACCATAGGATACTACAGTAGCTTCTGACTGAGGGAATGGGGATACAGAATTCTGGTGGTGGGAACAATACAGATTTATACCCTAAAAATTTACAATTCAGTATTAAGTCACTAATAAATTTGAAAATAAATAACTAAATATAAAAATTAGGAACCATAAAGAAGGAATAGAGTAGATTAAAGTAGGGACATTAGGGTAGAAGAAAGCTAGAAGTCTATTTTAGGAGTGTTCCTAGGAGACCATGTCTTAGTAATCTTTGCTTTTGTCTAAATTTGATAGTTAACATGGGATTGGATTAGAAATATTGTCTGGGAAGATGGTTTCAGAATACAGAGTAGGACTAGGAAGGAGGATTATGGAAGAGTGTTGCTCACAAACTTCAAGAAAACATATAAATACAATTAACTATTCACCATAATGATCTAGAAATCCTTCTTCTACTTCTAAGACTGTTGGAGCAACCAAGAATATATGCAGCAGAGAATGTGGCCAAATGGCTCTATGTTGGTATGCTTCTAAAACCCCTTCTGTTTCATTGGCTTAATCCCCCCAGTTTAACACTGTATTCTATTTACATAAACCACTGTTAACTAAGCACCTCCAGGGCATTGGTTTAATCCCGATGGTTTATACTCTATTTTTGCTCCGCCCCCTCTCCTTGTCACACCCTGATTTTCACCAATCTTTTTTCACTCCACCCTCTCTACCACACATCCTATTTCCACCCTATTTGGCGAATATATATACAGCTGCTTTTCTTTTCTTTTTCTTTTTTTAATTTAAGAAAGGATTAATTAACAAAACCATGGGGTAGGAGGGGTACAACTCCACACAATTCCCACCACCCAATCTCCATATCCCACCCCCTCCCCTGATAGCTTTCCCACTCTCTATCCCTCTGGGAGCAGGGACCCAGGGTTATTATGGGTTGTAGAAGGTGGAAGGTCTGGCTTCTGTAATTGCTTCCCCGCTGAACATGGGCATTGACTGATCGGTCCATACTCCCAGTCTGCCTCTCTCTTTCCCTAGTAGGGTGGGTCTCTGGGGAAGCGGAGCTCCAGGACACATTGGTGGGGTCTTCAGTCTAGGGAAGCCTGGCCAGCATCCTGATGACATCTGGAACCTGGTGACAGAAAAGAGAGTTAACATACAAAGCCAAACAAATTGTTGAGCAATCATGGACCCAAAGCTTGGAATAGTGGAGAGGAAGTGTTAGGGGGTTACTCACTGCAAACTCTAGTGTACTTCTGCTTTAAGGTATATATTTTGCGGTAGTTTATGGATACGTGTGAACATATGCTCTCTCTCACAGAAACTGGTGTATATCTAGGTTTTGGGACTTTGTTAGAAAGTGAACCACCTGAGATGCTTCACTTCAGACTGTGTCCAGAGACTTCACGTGTGGAATGACAATCCTTCAGCTTCATTACTCAGGTGAGACCTTTCCTTTCATAGTATACAGCTGCTTTTCTAATTAAAAACACTTGGAATTGCTTTCCAGCTCTGAGAGTTCCAGAGTGTATCTCCTGCAACATTAGCTCGGCAGGAGTTCCTGATCTCTCTCCCACACAGCAGCCTAGATTGGCTCCAGTTGAGTTCTCTCCAACCCAGAGAGCACTTGCTCAGGAAGAAGTACTCTCAGGCTATTCCGGCAGCTCTAAAGGCCCTTCTTCACACTATGGTTGTATGGTATATTTAAAGAATAGGTGTAAGACATAGGAGATATTTCTACA
Organism: Erinaceus europaeus; assembly: GCF_950295315.1. NCBI lineage: Eukaryota > Metazoa > Chordata > Mammalia > Eulipotyphla > Erinaceidae > Erinaceus > Erinaceus europaeus. The sequence goes on along the minus strand of NC_080162.1, from coordinate 98,944,703 downwards.
TGAAGACAATAGATTTCATAGATTTTGGAAGGTTGGAAAGAGAAGATAGATTTAACTTGATATGTTGAAATTGAACAGTAAATATCATGAAAAAGATGTGGTCCAAAAAGCCATAGAAATGTATTATTGGCAGATAAGTGAGAAAATCTGGAAAATAATCATCATAGTCACTTTATAGAGGAGAATATGTTAGATCTTGAAAGGACTTTGTTAAAGGATGATGATAGCATAGATTCAGGATTTCCCCTTGGTAATAATGATTGTACACCTAAATCTAGACATCATATTACTCCTCATTAAAGGACCCCTCATCACAAGAGGCACCCAAGGAATGCTACATTAGGTCCAACTTAAGAGAGAGAATGAGAAAAAAGAAAGGAGGGCAAGATGGAGAGAGAGTATGTGAGAGGAGAAAGAGGGGATAGAGACCTTTCCATCCTCTTTTATATTAGTTATGAATATTTATCTCAATAGCTATATTAAATCAAGAGCTATATTAAATATTTTTACACAAATTCAAACAAAATCTATTCAGATTCATACTACTTATACTTCACTTCAGTTTTCTCTTTCTTGACTTTTATAGGGTTTGGTGAGTCTAGTGACCATACTGATATGCTGAATCTGAGATTTGATTGGGAGGAAGACAAAGTCTGTGTAAAAGTCTGGGTGATCTGGGTCAGTTGATTGTGGGTCCTTCTTTTGGACCCTGAGAACTTGGAGAGTAATGGGTTATTTATTCCCAGGAATGTTATGTATTACATCTTCAGGGTAGACTTATGAATATGTGACTTGCTTAACAACTGACATTTCTTTAACAAAATAACAGGCATATCCTGTATCAGCACCATAAAACTGTGGGAAATGGTTCAAAAGAAAAAGATCCATATGTTCACATTCTACAACTTTGATTCACAAAAATGAATAAATATTAAAGGAATATTCACAAGCTTCTAGGCTGTCTTAAGGTTTTTCATAAGCATCAATAGGCTGCAAATAAAGTGTCCAGAATTAACTTGAATACTGGATGGACAGGTCATTTCTTAGTTCTGTTTTCAAACACTAAAAACACAGTTATTAGTTATGTAACAACAAGGCAGACTTATAATCCAGTTAAGATTTTGAGTTCCACAGATTCATAAAACTTCTGAAACAATGGTATAGAACCCAAGATGAGTGTTGGAAGATCTGGTATAAAGCACAAGGTTGGTCCTCGATAGCATGGCCTTTACATAATAACATCTCATCCTCATTTCTTCCTTTCACACACAATAAAAGATGACCTCTCACATGCAGATGTTATTGCTGTTATGTTAGGTAATATTTTGATGAGTTTAGGTAATCTTATAACTGAAACCTGGGAATGTTAAAACTATGTCCCAAAGTACAGCAATTTCTCTCTGTGTGATTCCAGACAGAAATTGTGTATATTAATATCAGCATGCAAACTGATAAACTCTCATGCAGGATTGTCTGCAAAACTAAGCTAAAGCCAATGGCCCAGCACCCTCCTCTCCTTTAAGTCCAAAGTCTACCTCTAGCTGATCACTGAGCCCCATACCCCAAGAGGGCCTTCAGAACAATGATGGTGAGTGAGAAAAGAGTGAGGAGAGGTGTGCTTGAGACACTGGAGAATGATGTGGAAGCTAACAAGGATTAGGAGACCCCGAGGGCAGAGGAGTGAGGAAGGGTGAAGGAAGAGAAGACAGGAAGTAAGAGAGATTAATGTGTACAAATGCAAAAGTACATGCTGAATGGAGCATGAGACTTCTCCTAGAGCAAACCAGAGGTGAAATATTATAGATATTAGTTTCTTGAAAAGGACCATGAGGAAGAAGCAAAATTTGAGAATCTCAGAAGGCAGTTGAAATCAAATTGGAGGCAAGCATAAGAACCTGCACAAGTTTGAGTCAAAAGTTCATCTCTAAACTCTTTAAAGGTATGCCTTTACTGCTTAGAGAAAGCAAAAAGGAAAGTGTGATGTGCTCTCTTTCTCCCATAGTGATCTTGGGAAATCACTTTTATTAGCAACTTCTTCATAATATATACCATTGTATGTTGTGATTGTTATCCTGCATCACTCCTCTGTAGCTTTCCTGGTGGAAAAATCTCACCTGTTTAGATTGCTTTTATATATACATGCATGCAACACACACACACTGCAAAGGGAAATGGGAGAATCAGTGCCAGATGTGAACAAGCACCATAAGATGGATATGTTGGGGTGCTGGCTTGTCTCTCCTCACCTCATAACACAGCTGTTCCCTCCCTTCAAGGTTCACCATCTGTGATTTGGTGACAGTGGAATGGCCCTGCATGTCAACCCTGTCTCCATCTGACTGAGTCAAATATTCAGTTCAGTTGGCTAGCTGAATTTGGTCTGTGGTTGACTATGGAAAAACATCAACTCCATTTACAAAACTTGTTGAAGAAGAAGATGCTAAGACACTTTTCTGGAAAGAAGTGTTGGTCATTATGAATGTGACAACAATCAAAACTGATCGTATTACTTTTTCCTCATAATTTGGCAACACATGTATTAATATCTCCTCACCTCAACACATTATATTTGAAAATTTTAAGGTGTTCCCTGAAATGGTTGAAGTTAGTTGGAAGTGAAATTTTGAGTTGGGAGGAAATTCCCATTAAGTAGAATAAATAACTTATCAGTCATTGAAGAAAAAGAAAGGTCATCTGTTAGACTGACATATTCTATATGTTCCTCCATTATAGAGATGATAATTAGAAGTTCAAAACAACAGTTTGAGCCCCCAGATCCCCATTTTCAGGGGAGTCGTTTCAAAAGCAGTGAAGCAGGTCGGCAAGTCTCTATCTTTCTCTCCACCTCTCTATCTTCCTCTCCTCTCTCAAATTGTCTCTTTCTTATCCAACAACAACAGCAACAGTGGAAAAAATGGCTTCCAGGAGCAGTGTATTTATAGTGCAGGCACTAAGTCCCAGTGATAAACCCGGAGAAAAAAAAGTCACAACAAAATAGTAACAATAATATTAATGATATTTTTTCTAGCCTTTACAATCTACTTTGGGGAAATCATATTACAAATAAAATATTTATATACACTATAATTAATCTTGAATTTCTGAGACTATGTCATGTTTGCTACTTTTTAAATAACTTACATAAATGTATACAGCTCTTTCCTAAGCATTCACATCATATTTATCCTCTTAAATTGTTCCTAGTTACAACAAAATAGACCCCTTGGTGGGCCCCCAATAGGAACTTGCACTCAACTTGGATCAACAATGGTAGAGAATGTTCTAACCTCCAAATGGAGGATGGACAACATACTCTATGCTACTCCTGAGGAAGATGGGTCCTGATATTGGGGCAGCTTGGAATGTTCCTACTCATGACCACAGACTGTGAGGTCAGATCTACAGGGATTCAGAGGTCGCATAGGCTCCTAAGCTGAATATGGGCCCCAGACCAAATCAAATTGATGGGGTTTACAGTCAGCAATATTTACACCTCTTTCCTATATTAGGGAGCTACTCTCTTCCCTGATCCAGCTTTCTGGTTCTTTTCCCAGCCATGACATCATCTCCCCAGACAATAACTTGGATCCACCTGCATATCAGACAATGGGGAAAAAAAAAACTAGTATAGCCACAGCCTTTTTGGAATATAACTAAAATATGCTACAAGCTATCTACAAAATGGAGGACCCCCAAACTTTTCATCTGCACTATTCCAGCCTTTAGGTTCATGATTGGTCAACAATTTGTTTGGCTTTGTGTGTTAAATCTCTTTTCAGCCACCAGGTTCCAGATGCTAGCAGGATGCCTACCAGACTTACCTGGACAGACAACCCCACCAATATGTCCTGGAGCTCTGCTTGCACAGAGCCCCACCCTACTAGGGAAAGAGAGAGAGGCAGGCTGGGAGTATGGATCAATCTGCCAATGCCCATTTTCAGTGGGGAAGCAATTACAGAAGTCAGACCTTCCAACGTCTGTATCCCACAATGACCTTGGGTCCATACCCCCAGAGGGTTAAAGAATAAGAAAGCTAACAAGATGGGATATGGATATCTGGTGGTGGGAATTGTGTGGAGTTGTAACCCTCTTATCCTATGGTTTTGTTAATGTTTCCTTTTTATAAATAAATAATAAAAAATTGTTCCTAGTTTTTCCCTGGGTTATCAGTAAATTTTGTGAATATTTTTTTCTGATGCATATTCATATTATAAAAATTTTACTACTGATAATCATCTGCCCTAATGTTTAATATTATAAATGGGGTGTCATTTTTTTCCTAAAAAAATAAAAGTTATCATACAAAGAATTGGATACAACCTAAACTCCTAGTAATGCAAAAAAAAAATACTGGAATTAATCATGATTTTCTTCCTTCTGGGTGAGAATATTTATCGGGTGCACAAAAATCTAATAATAAATGTATAGCATATATGGTAACTATGTTATACAAACTTGCTTTTTTTAAAACAAATTTAAAGCCTATCTTTCATGAATATCTCATACTTGAGAAATGCTTGGTCATAGTATTTGGTATACTTTGCTGAGATTATCCTTTTATCATAATATACACATTATGAGAGTCCCCAAAAAAGGAATATAAAAAATATAAGAAAATTATTTGAATGACTTAAAAATTTCCCAAATTCATGAAATGTGTGGATATATGTCAAAAGGAAACTAAAGATAGTCAGTTTCCTCAATTCATAGAATCCTACAACTTGAAAAATTTCAGACAGCCAAAACTCAAGGACAAAAAGAGAGTTTTGAAGATTTACATGTATAGTAGTAGGTAAGATGGGGCTTCACATATGCAAATCCTATGTTCTACCTACCAAGAAACTTCCCAATTTATACCACAAGAGAATTCTGAAAGCAGCAGTAAACAAGTGAGTACTCATCTACTTTTTTTTTTTTTTTTTAAGATTTTATTTATTTATTAATGAGGAAGATAGAAAGAACCAGACATCATTCTGGTACATGTGCTGCTGGGGATTCGACTCAGTTCCTCATGCTTGAGATTCCAGTGCCTTAGCCACTGTGCCACCTCCCGGGTCTACTTTCTATGTAAGCAATCATTGATAAGATTAGTAGTTTATTTCTCAATAGAAATCATGAATACTAGAAAGCAACTGAAGGATGGAGAGAGAGAGAGAGAAAAAAAAAAAGAAGGTGGGAAACAGCAGTACCATTCCACCACATGTGAAGTTTCCCACCTGGAGATGCTTCTATGTGGTGGTCCAGGGCTCAAACCCTGTCCTTTGGGGTGGTAAATTTGGGGTTTTACTGAACGAAAACCCTGTCATTTCCCAACACAGAAAAAATTTAACTTTTATACATCGCTGAAAAGACGATAGTGTATTCTGATGTTTGATGAATCCTCAAACACTAAAAATAGAATATCTTTATGGTCCAGTAAATTCAATTCTAGGAATATGCCAAAATGTATTCAAAGTGGGAACTCAAGCAGATACTCATTTGGTAATGTTCACAGGAGTATCCATGACAAAAATTGATACAGTGAAACACACACACACACACACGTGTTACTCAGTCATTAAAACTGAATGAAGTTCCATAATGCAAAAAATAATGGATGAATATTGAAGCATTATGACTGAATTATGCCAGACATAAGCTGACAAATATCATAGGATATTAATCTTAAAGCAGGGCATTATAGCCAAAACAATTATTTCACTCTTAGTATCAGGCAACACATCATTTCCCATTGCCAGTCTAACAATTGATTCCATTTCCTTCAAGTCCCTGAAACTGTCCCAGAACATTTCCTTGTCTTGCTTTGCAACAAGGCCATTGAAGGAATTCTTTCTTGTGCTGTCACAAGTGAAAATTTATTTCAAGTTTCTGAAGGGAAGTCAGATACATTGACCTCATCTATACCTTTTATTCATGAAAAGCTATGATTCTTGGACTCTATAACCCATGGGAGTGAGATATTGCCCAATTCTCTCCACATCTGTCAACCAATAAAACGAAGCTGACAGAGATTCCAGGTGCTTTCAGATTTTCTTCACTGGGAAATGGAATTGAGGTTTGTGTAGATATTGATCTTTATGACTGTTTTTATGGAGTCTGAGAAGGTTTAATCTATTATTTGAATCACCTTTTATCCACCTTTGATCTGCTATGCATCCAGTTTAGACTTGTGGCACTCTCTCCTAACAACAGTCCGTGAGAGGAGAGAGAAAATATGGACTGTGACATGCTGGAAATGACTTTCACCAGATATGCCAAACATGGGGAACTCATACTCACAGTAACTATGTGTTGTTCCTGTCCTTACTTTATTTTTCACCCACTTAGTCTCTCAATCCTGGGTTCTGCAAGAGCCCATAACAATAGGGAAGTGGTATTTTCCTGGTTCTTCTCTCTCACTGCCCAGCACAGTCCAGTTTATAATCTCTATGTGACAGTATCCCTACTCATGTCTATCTCAGTTCTTCCTGATCATGAAATTTCTGAAGTGCTATCTCTCAAGTCTCTGATGTCCAGAATGGACCTCTCTATCTTAAGCTTAACTATTTTTATTTATTATTTATTTATTTTTCTGTCTTTCGTTAACATCTCTGATTTCATTTTGGTTTCTTCTAAATTAGTTTTGGCGCAGACTCCATAGTCTTAATGAGAAAATAAATATCATATTATGTCATTTCACCAACTCTTTCAGAGGATCCTCCTCATGTTCTTTATCAAAAAAATCTAACTTCCCTCCAGAAAGTTAAGGTTTTCCATGACTTACTCCCTGCCAAACTTCTAACACACAAGGTGGTACTTATTTGTGTGTTTGCCTCTGAGACTTTTCAACATCTCTTCTCCTTTCTGGCAACCTGTTTATCACCTGTAATTTTTTTTTTTTAATATCAAGTTCTTTTTTTTAAATTTTATTTTTTAATTTATTTTATTTATTTATTCCCTTTTGTTGCCCTTGTTGTTTTATTGTTGTAGTTATTATTGTTGTTGTCGTTGTTGGATAGGACAGAGAGAAATGGAGAGAGGAGGGGAAGACAAAGAGGAGGAGAGAAAGATAGACACCTGCAGACCTGCTTCACCGCCTGTGAAGCGACTCCCCTGCAGGTGGGGAGCCGGGGTTCGAACCAGGATCCTTATGCTGGTCCTTGTGCTTTGCGCCACCTGCGCTTAACCCGCTGCGCTACAGCCCGACTCCCGAGATAGACACCTGCAGACCTGCTTCAACGCCTGTGAAGCAACTCTCCTACAGGTGGGGAGCCGGGGGCTTGAACCAGGATCCTTATGTTGGTCCTTGTGCTTTGTACCACCTGCGCTTAACCACTGTGCTACCGCCCGACTCCCTTGTAAATTCTTATTAACTGTCTATTAAATGGTCAATTCAAAAATCTTTTATTTTATTTTATTATTTTTATTTGCTGGATAGAAACAGCCAGAAATCAAGAAGGGGGGGGAACATATGGAGGGAGAGAGAGAGAGAGAGAGAGAGAGAGAGACACCTGCAGCACTGCTTCACCACTTGCAAAGCTTTCCCCCTGCAGGTGGGTGGGGACTGAGGGCTCAAACCCGGGTCCTTGTGCATTGTAACACATGCATTATCAGGTGCGCTACCATCCAGCCCCCCTCAAAAATCTTTACATTTCTACCCTGAGTGCCTCTTCTGCCCTTACTAGGTATCTTTCTCTATTTTCAAAATACTCACTGAAGATGTTAACACTGATTTTATGCCTTTGTACTGTAACTGAGTGACTGCTTCCTTAATTAGACCATGAAGTTTTAACTACATTGGCAAGGTCTTATCCTATGCCTGAAGTCCAACACAGGGTATGTCATATGAATTTAAACAATAAATGAATCGCTAAGTGATTACCTATCTTGGCACTATGTTTGTCCTCAATTCTTTTTCATTCCTCACCCCATCCCCACCCCCCAGCACTCTACACTGAGCTTCCTTTTAGATGAAACTGGACCTCACTCTGCTTTCTGGCCCATCTCCCAGCACAGATAGACAACAGGAAACCAGTGACTGCTGAATCAACATTGCTAATGCTTAGACTCAGTGGCTTTGGAGTACAGAAACAGATATATAGGAAAACCATTCAATTTATTTGTACCAGACAGGATTCTTCAGCAGTCAAGAAGAGCTATTGTTCAGCAGTTAGAGTGCAGGATTTGTATAGTTAAAACCCTGGTTTAGTTTTCCTAGCAAAGCATAATGGAGCAGTGCTCTGATTTTTCTCTACTCTCACCCTATGCCCCCTTTATCTCTCTGTCTCTTAAAATAAATGTTGTTTATTTTAATTTTTACTTGTTTTTTATATAGACAGAAAGAAATGGAGATGGGATGGAAATTGAAAGATAGGGAGAGACAGAGTGACATAGAGACAGACAGACATATTCAGCACTGCTTCATCACTCATGAAGCTTCCCCCCTACAGATAGGAACCAGGGGCTTGAACCTAGGTCCTTAATTATGGTAACATGTGTTGCTGACTAAGTATGTTGCTGCTTAGCCCCAGAATAAATATTTTTAATTTTTTTTTCACATGAGCCTTTTGACTTCCTTCTGTTGAATTCACTCAATAAAATTTGTTGTGACCTCACCTCCCTCTCAAAATTTACACCAGTTCTCTGATTCATGCATTGATTCCTCTATCTTCTGTGTCCTCACCTCCCATGTCCCCTAAATAAAAGCAGACCATTATAGCCTAATCTTCTGACTTTCTTAACATAGGTCATAGAGCCTTAATTTATACAACACACAGTCCCCACACCATCTCCCCAGGAGTGCTCATGATTTCTGTCTTACCTGGAGCACCTACATGAGAAGTCCTCAGATTCATCTGAACTCATGGTTCACTGTTTATTTTGAGTGTTATAATGAAGTATTATCATTATCCCATCTGATATTTCTTTTTATGTGAATTAACTAAATACAAAAGAACCTATAGGAAGAAGCTGAAAAGATTATAACGGCATGGATACTCACATATCTAATCTCCAGAATAAACACTAGCACATCATATAACAACTGAAGGCCACTTCCTCAACCATATCCTAGTCTTCCTACCAGAGATAAGCAAGGATTCTAAAAATTATAATTCTTTTATCTTTCCTCATAAGTTTATCATGTGACTCTAAATAGCATATTGTTTAGTGTTACATATCTAGTCACCATTGACAAAGAATTTCTAATATAGAAAAATAAAAGGTATAATGGCTTAAAAACAACTTAAATTGGGACATCTGTTGTAAGTTTCAAAGAAGAGGGAGGATTCTGTCATTATACAGAGTACAGTTAGAGTGACTTAAGAGTTTTCCAAGAAAAATTTGTATATTTATGAAGTGGGGGTACAAGCACATGTACAGTTGGGAACATATGATAATCATGCATTGTATGTAAGAAAATGGTGAAGATAATATAATCGGAGGCATGTCTGTAAAAATCATAAAGGTAACCAAAGGTCTGGGTGGGCTCTATTGTTCAGATGCTATGGCTAGTTGTATCTAGTTAAGTTTTCAGGATCCTTATCAGTACAATGGTATTTGTAAGTTTCCAACTTGATTCCCAATAAAAGTTAAAGGAATGCTGCTATATGACTGGCCTCAAGGAAGAGTTATCACATCCTCCAAAACATAAGCCTCCAGCTAGTTCTTGTTTTTCTTAACCATGAAAAGTCCATGTCAGTTTTATTCAAGAGGAAAAAAATGGGACAAAATTGCAAGAAATGTTGATGTCTGCTTCTCTTTTTCTAATACATGATTCTTTTTAAAGTATTTTATTTATTTACTAATCTGATAGGTAAGAGAGAAATCAGGAGGGAAGGGGAAGAGAGAGAGAGAGAGAGAGAGAGAAAGAAAAGAAGAAGAAAAAGAAGAAGAAGAAGAAGGAGAAGGAGGAGGAGGAAGAGGAGGAGGAGGAAGAGGAGGAGGAGAAGAAGAAGAGAGAAAGAGAAATATAGCACTGCTTTACTATTCTTGAAGCTTCCCCTTCATGGGTGAGGCATTGCAACATGTGTACTCAACCAGGTATGCCATAATTTGTTCCCTCTAATATATGATTCCTCAGTATTTTATTTTTGAGAATTATACTTACTGACTTCTCTTATATAGTATTCTACCATAAAGCATAACTCATTCACTACCTCTTGATGCATATTTTTCTCCTAGTGCTTTATTTGTGCTTGCAGTATTGCTATCAACAATCTTGCGCATGCTTAGAGGAAATGTATGAAAGTGTCTCACATCCTAGAAGGAATTGCACTTGTTTATACACCTCTTTCATTTCACTGAGCTTTTGTTTCTCTACATCCTCAACCATTTTTGCTATTTGGGGTAAATTTATGGTAACAGAGAATGTAGAAAATCATATATGTGGGTAGAACTTTAATTTATCTACTTATGTATGATACTGAATACACATGTCTTTTTAATTCTTCATGTCTTTTTAAATATGTATTTATTTATATAGATAAAGAGATTGAGTGAAATTGATCACAGCACCAAAGCTTCCTTCAATAGTGTGGAGACTAAGCTTGAATTTGGGTCACATACATGACAAAGCAGCACTAGTCAAGTGAAATTTTTTTTTTAATCAGCCCTGTTCTTCGTGTCTCTTCTGCTATTCATATTTCATACAATTTTTTTGAGAAAAGTTTGCCTTCTTCTGTTTGGTTTTTAGTTTTTCTGTACTGTGGATTTTTTTTCTGGTGCTGCTATATAGTCTTTCATGGTGCAAAATAACATCATCCCTTGATTCATCATTACAGGAATGTTTTCTAATGCTTTGTTACCACAAACAACTTTTTAAGCATAGTTACACATATCTTAAGTATAAATGCAAAAGTTTCACCAATTTATGTGTTATAAATTTATTCTCCAATTTAATATCTTTGATCTATCTAATTAAAATCATTACAAACTTTTTTTTTTTTTTTGCCACCAGTTATTTCTGGGGCTTGGTGCCTACTCAATGAATTCAACTCTTCTGGTAACCATTTTTCTTTCTTTCTTTCTTTCTTTCTTTCTTTCTTTCTTTCTTTCTTTCTTTTCTTAAAGATTTTATTTATTCATGAAGATAGAAGGAGAGAGACAGAAAGAACTAGATACCACTCTGATACATGTGCTGCCGGGGACTGAACTCAGGTCATGTTTGAGAATCCAACACTTTATCCACTACGCCACCTCCTGGATCACTTTTTTTTTTCTTGCTACCTTTCTTTTATCTGATAGGACAGAGTGAAATTGAGAGGGAAGGAGGTAATAAAGAGAGTAGAGATGTGTGCGGCACTGTTTCACTGTTTGTGAAGTTTCCCCTCTGCAGTTAGGGAATGGAAGTTTAAACCCAAGTCCAGTCCATGCACATGATAATGTCACTCACCAGGGTGTTCTTCTACCCATCCCCAAATACATTTTTATTTAACATTTCTTATTTATTTTTAATGTTTTTTATATTTATTTATTTATCCCCTTTCGTTGCCCTTGTTGTAGTTATTATTGTTGTTATTGACGTCATTGTTGTTGGATAGGACAGTGAGAAATGGAGAGAGGAAGGGAAAACAGAGAAGGGGAAAGAAAGATACCTGTAGACCTGCTTCACTGCTTGTGAAGCGACTCCCTTGCAGGTGGGAAACTGGGGGCTCAAACCTGGATCTTTAAGCCAGTCTTTGTACTTTGCGCCATGTGTGCTTAACCCACTGCGCTACTGCCGACCCCCACATTTATTTATTTTTAGTATTTTATTTATTCTTTATTTGATAGGACACAGAGAAACTGAAATGGGAGGGAAAGATAGGGAGAGAAACAGAGACACCTAGAAAACTTGTTTCACTGCTCATGAAGCTTCCCTCCTGCAGATGGGTAGTGGGGACTTGAATTCTAGTCCTAGTGTATGGCAACTTGTTTAATATTTTGTGAAAATTTTTTAAACAGGCAGAACATAATTGTAAGCATCTACTATCAGCTTATATTATGACCAATCTTCTTTTATCATAAAATTCTTACTTTTCCTCCTTTCAGATTATTTAAATCAGTTTTAAACATGACACTTTGAATTCCAATTTATTTTTAGTAAAGATCTACAAAAGATAAAATATAATTACTACAACACCATCACCATATACAAAATCTCAGTAACTATTGGTAGTCTTTTTTGTATCTATGGTATTTCAAGAAATACCAGATTCGCATGACATGTTTCCTGTTCCCAATTAGAAACAGAATTTCTCCAATAAGGCATCATTACGTTTAATTTAAAATGATACCTAGAAACTAAAATATTTTGAGTGCTGTGTTGTGTTTATGACAACTAAGTTAGTAATCATTCCATATATGTATATAGTTTATTTGTTTTGGATAGAGACAGAGAGAAATTGAAAGGGGAAGGGGAGTTAGAGAGAGACACACACACAACTGTAGCACTGTTTCAGTGTTAATAAAGCCCCCCTCCACCACAGGTGGTGATCAGGGGCTCGAACCCAGGTCCTTGCACACTGTAATATATGCACTTTACCAGTCAGTCTCAGTAATAATTTCTAGACATTTTTATTGCCAATACTTAGGGAGTATTTTTAATATTAAAGATATTATAACTTAAAAGTCCAATTCAAGTTAAGAATCACAGAATTTGAGACTTAGGCAGAGTAGAATGCAAATATTATCAAAATGAAAGCCTGGGTTCAAACCCCTGGTCTCCAAATGCAGAGAGGAATCTTCACAAGTGGTGAAACAGTACTGCAGAACAGCACTTTCATTTCCTCATTCCCTTCGATTTTTTGTTTGTTTTTGTGTCTCTGTCTCTATTAGAGAAGAGAGAAAAAAAGGAAAGAAAAACTGGCTGCTGGGAGTAGTGGAATCATAGTGCAGAAACTGAGCTCCAGTGATAATCCTGTAGTAATAAATAAACAAAACTCCCGGATTTCACTAAACATTATGAATAATATAACTTTTCTCTCAAACCATATATCTTAGTTGCCAAAGAACCAGCATAATTATTTATTAGTTTTATCTCACCAAATATGAATATATATATATATATTTATTCCCTTTTGTTGCCCTTGTTTTATTGTTGTAGTTATTACTGTTGTGGTTATTGATGTCGTCATCGTTGGATAGGACAGAGAGAAATGGAGAGAGGAGGGGAAGACAGAGAGGGGGAGAGAAAGACACCTGCAGACCTGCTTCACTGCCTGTGAAGTGATTCCCCTGTGGGGAGCCAAGGGTTCCAACCCTCATCCTTACTCTGGTCCTTGCGCTTTGCGCCACCTGCACTTAACCTGCTGCAATACTGCCCAACTCCCACCCCCCACACCATGTTTTTATCTCTTGGTCATGAGTGAGAGATTAAACTAAAAAATCTACTTATAGTATTAAAAAAAAAACCAAACAAACAAAAAACACCTCAGGCTCTCATAGCCCAAAGGGAAGATAAATAACATTACATAAGAAGGTCTGCCACTGTGCTTTACCTCAGGGACTCAGGGATTGAGATAACATTGAAGCAACTGTTCATTTTTCACAACTGTGAACTCTTAAATTCCTTACTTAGGCACAAGTCAATCCAGGCAAGTGTGATTAGTGGGTTGAAAAATAATGAGAAGAGGGACCTCATAACATAGTGAATAATAATGGTTAAACACAGTAATAAAACCCTTTTTGAATATAATTTTACCATCTTTGTTATATTTTATCACTTACTCAGTTTTTATAATTAAGTGATGTTGAATTTTGTTACTTTTTATGTATCTAGGAGTTTGCTTTTTTCCTTCTTGAATTTGAGTATGGTGTATTGTGTACATTTTTCCAACAGTGAACTATTCTTACATTTCAAGTATAGTCTTTTTGGTATAATGAGTTTCTGTCTGGTTTTATTCATTTGGGATTTTTTTCTTTTTCTTTTCTTTTATTTATTTATTCCCTTTTGTTGACCTTGTTTTTTTATTGTTGTAGTTATTCTTGTTGTAGTCGTTGTTGGATAGGACAGAGAGAAATGGAGAGAGGAGGGGAAGACAGAGAGAAGAGAAAGGTAGACGCCTGCAGACCTGCTTCATCACTTGTGAAGCGACTCCCCTGCAGGTGGGGACCCAGGGGCTTGAACCGGGATCCTTACACTGGTCCTTGTGCTTTGCACCACATGCGCTTAACCCACTGCACTACCGCCTGACTCCCAATTTGGGATTTTTTTTTTTGAGTTAATATTCCTAGAAGAGATTGGTTTATGGTTTTTTATTTTGGCTTATTTGGTTAATTTTGGGATAGATATGGTATTTTTATTCAAATTTTAGATGTCACACCTAAATTGGTCTCTTTTGAATATTTATCTCTAGCCCACTAGTCTGTTCTTAATTCCAGACTCATTTATCCTTTACTGTCTTTTTAATGTCTTCCCCCTGGACGTGTGTCAAGCATTTCAAATTCAGTAAGTTCAGAGCCAGGCAGTAGCACACCTGGTTAAGTGCACATATTATGTGCAAGGACTCAGATTCAAGACCCCACTCTGTCTGCAAGGGGGAAGCTTCACAAGCAGCGAAACAGATGTACAGTCTCTTTCTCTATCTTTCTTCTCCTCTTAATTTCTCTCTTTCCTATCAATTATAATATAAAGGGGAAAACATGCCAGCACCAAGCCCCAGTGATAACCCTGGTGGAAAACAAAACAAATAAACAAACAAACAAAAACAGTAAGTCTAAAGTTGATCTTCTAACTTCAATCTTGTTTTTCTTCATTCTCTCATCTCTGGACACATCTATATCATCTTGCTCGCTGTCTAGACCATAAGTTTTGAAGCTCTGTTTTGCCCCTCCTCACACTTCCCATGAGTGTCAAGGCACCTCCTCCCAATTCTGCTTCACATACATCCAGAATTCAATCCGGTTCTAGTTCTTCTACCTTTAAACTCTCTTTCAAAGCCACCATTATTTCTTCTATTAACATTATATTCACCTCCTCATTTTCTCTCTACACTGACTAAGTAACAGCAGTAGGGACATGTTTTGACAGGAGGTTTCCTATTAATGACAACCCTTCACTGACTTCCTTTCTCATGTACTCACTATTTTGCACTGGCCTGCAAGACTCTTGGTAACATTATCCTTTATCACCTCCTAGATTTCCCTCCACCATTCATTCAGTGCATCAAACTTGTCTTGTTGCAGATCAAATAAACCATAAATATACCATATATATTCTACGGCCTCTGTCTTGAAAACTCTTTTCTCACATTCTTCATACACTTAAAATATATGCATATGTGTCACTTGATCAGTAAAGTCTTCTAAGACCAACTTTTACTACCAGAAACCATAATCATTTAAAAAATATTTTATTATCTTTATTTGATAAAGACAGCTAGAAATTGAGAAGGAAGGAAGAGATAGAGAGGGACAGAGACAGAGAGAAACCCCGTGGCCCGGTTTCACCACTCGTGAAACTCCCCCCACCCCCGGAAGTTGGGACCAGGAACTCAAACCCAAGTCCTTGCACACTATAACATGTGCACTTAACCAGGTACTCTACTTCATGGCCCCACATAATCATTGTTTGCATTATTTTTTCCATCACATTTATCACGTTGTGCATGTATACTTACTGAATTTATGTGTATAGTCTGTCATAGTCCCATGGAGACTAGGGTGTTTATTTTGCTAACTTTATTTATTGCTGAATTTCTTAGCACCCAGTAGCAGGCTTACCTCATGGTAGTATTCAGTTCAGGGATTAGCCTACTTTATAATTTCTTTGTCCTCATTTTTTAAAATATTAATTATTTTAAAATATTTATTCCCTTTTGTTGCTCTTATTTTATTGTTGTAGTAATTATTGTCATTGTTGGATAGGACAGAGAGAAATGGTGAGAGGAGAGGAAGACAGAGAGGGGGAGAGAAAGATAACACGCCCGTAGACCTGCTACACCACTTGTGAAGTGACGCCTCTGTGGGTGGGGAGGCAGGGCTTGATCCAGGATCCTTAAGCCAGTCCTTGTGCTTTGTGCTACCTGCACTTAACCTGCTGTGATACTGCCCGACTCCCTACTTTATAATTTTTTATTAATATTTATTGTTGTATTAGGTTCCTTAATGTTTTGTTTGAGATTTTTTGTTGCTATGTACATGACTAACCATAATCTATAAGATTTCTTCCCTGATTGGTTTTTCTCTTGCTTTGTTATTGAAGAAATTCAAGAGGGGTTTTTCTCTTTATTCACGGTTCTTGAACATCCTATGTAAAGTTGCTATTAAAATTTACTTTTTTGTATGTGGAAAAAGGTTTTAGCAAAGATTCAACAATTTTATATATGAATAGCTTAACATTGATAAATATATTTCTCTGATAAACTGACTTTAATTAAAACTGTGCATATTGAATAAATGACTGCTTTTATTAAATTCAATTAAAAATTCATTTCCTTAGTTATAGATGTCACATTTAAAATGTGTGATAGTCATATCTGTTTAGTGGATATGCTATCTAGCAACAGGTATAGAATATGTCCAGGAATCTTGAATCTTATGTAAGATAAAGCAATATATTCTAGGATATTCTTAAAATATTTTCACAGCTGTCTTCTTTGTACTTCATATCTGGTAATATACATACCCACTGGTGAAGGATTCTGACTAATCAGTTAAAAGTACCTTTTCTACTACTGACAATTGCATCACTCTATTTTATTTATAGTCTCATTAGTCTCATCTCTTTTTTGTGATATTATTTTTCTGTCACTGTTTATTAGCATATATACCCACATAATTAGAGCATTTTTAGGAGTTGTTCATCATTGGATACTCTGACAGTAAAACAGTGGTAAATGATAATATAGGTCCAGTCTCTAGTGATCTCTTTTTTTATCTTGATAGTTTTCATTTTGCTTTTTCACTATCTCTTATTTATGTCTTATTAATCAGTCTCACCAGAGATTTGTTTACTTAATTCATTTTTCTTGAAATAGCAGCTTTGATCCTACTAATGTACATTTTTTCTGTCATAAATATTTGATTACTTGGAGTCAGGATGTGGTGCAGCGGGTTAAGCACACATGGCGCAAAGTGCAAGGACCAGAATAAAGATCCCAGTTAGAGCCCCCGGCTCCCTACCTCAGGGGAGTCGCTTCACAGGCAGTGAAAAGGTCTTGAGGTGTCTGTCTTTCTCTTCCCCCTCTCTGTCTTCCTCTCCTTTCTCCATTTCTCTCTGTCCTATCCAACAATGACAACATCAATAACAACAATAATAACTACAATAATAAAACAAGGACAACAAAAGGGAATAAGTAAATAAATAAATATTTTTTAAAATATTTGATTACTCTTCATGATTTCTTTTCCTTTATTCTTCCATTGTTAAGCCTATTCTCATTGTGTGTGTATGTGAGTGTGTGTTTTCTTTAAGACCAATGATTAAAACTTTTTAAAATTTTTTAATTATCTTTATTTTTATTAGATAGAGACAGCCAAAAATTGAGAGGAATGGGGAAACAGGGAGAGAGATGGAGAGACACCTGCATCCCTGCTTCACCACTCACTAAGCTTTTGCACTGCAAGTGTGGACTGGGGGCTCGAACCCAGGGCCTTGTACACTGTAACATGTGTGCTTAACCAGGTGTGCCAACACCTGGCCCCAAACCTTTTTTTACCCTCTACTACAAATAAAAATATTTTTGATGCAATTTTTTAGCTAAAAATTATGTGTAGATATGTTACTTTTTAGACATTACTACTTTTTAGTATTTTTACAACTTCATTATTTATGTACATGTATTATTATTTATTTATTTGTCTTCATTATCATTAACATTAACCAGAGTACTGCTTAGTTCTGGTTTATGGTAGTGCTGAACATTAAGCCTGGGGGGACAGTGATGAGGAGACAGCAAAGAACTTTTATGCCTGAGACTGAGGCCCCAGTTTCACTAAAATAGCAGTTTCAATCCCTATCACCACTGCACCACTATAAGCCAGAGCTGTCAGTGCTCTTCTCTCTCTTTCTTCCTCCTTTCTCTTTCTCTTCGCCTTCATCACACACACACACACACACACACACACACACACACACACACACACACACACATCCTGTGCCTCAGAATCTAAGGTATTAAAGCCTTTTGAATAACCATTAAATTATATCCCTAGTCATTATATATATAGTCATTATACATATATATTCCTTGAGATATTTAAGAAAATGGTGAGAGGGGATGAGCAGTGGTGCATCTGGTTGTGTGCACATGTTTCCATGCACAAGGACCCAGGTTCAAGTTTTCTGGTCCCTATCTGCAGAGGGGAAGCTTCACAAGCAACAAAGCAATGCAGTTGGCTTGTCACTGTCTCTCTCCATCTCCCCCTTTCCTCTCAGTTTGTCTCTATCCTAAGTAAATATATAAAAAAGAGAGAGTGGTGAGGTTTTTTTTCAGAAAAATAAAAGGGTTTTATTTATTTTTTATTTATAAAAAGGAAACACTGACAAAACCATACGCTAAGCGGGGTACAACTCCACACAATTCCCAGTTCCAGGACTCCATATCCCATCCCCTCCCTTGGTAGCTTTCCTATTTTTTATCCCTCTGGGAGTATGGACCCAAGGTCATTGTGGGATGCAGAAGGTGGAATGTCTGGTTTCTGTAATTGCTTCTCCGCTGAATATGGGTGTTGACAGGTCAATCCACACTCCCAGCCTGCCTCTCTCTTTCCCTAGTGTGGCAGGGTTCTGGGAACATACTCTATACTACACCTGAGAAAGATGGGTCCTGATATTGGGGCAGCTTGGAATGTTCCTACTCATGACCACAGAATGTGAGCTCGGATCTACATGGATGCAGAGGTCACATAGGCTTCTAAACTGAATATGGGCCCCAGATAAGATCAAATTGATGGGGTTTACAGTCAGCAATATTTATACCCCTTTCTCTTATTTAGGAGCTACTCCCTTCCCTGATCCATGTTTCTGGTCCTTTTTCCAGCCATGACATCATCTCCCCAGACAATAACTAGGATCTACCTGCATATCAGATTTCAGGCTCAGGGGACAAAAAAACTAGTATAGCCACAGGCTCTTTGGAAGATAACTAAAATATGCCTACTATCTATAGAACAGAGATCCAACCAACTCTTCATGTGCACTACTCCAGCTTTTAGGTTCATGATTAGTCAAAAACTTGTTTGGCTTGTTTTTTTTTAAGTTTATGATGATTGCAAAGTGAATTGCAAAGCGACCATTTTTAGATGCCCTATATCATGAACAGATGATTCCTCATATGAAGGCTTGATAGCTATAATCACTTACTTGTGAAAAACAATAAAACTTGTAACAAGTTAGAGGTTTACTATAATTGACTTTGGACTATAAGCAGACTCAGGTTACTTAGAGAGTTAATGCATGTTAGTAACAATGGTTTTAACATTTAGAGTACTTCTGAGCAGATGGGTCATACAAAAATTTTTGGTCATTCAGCACACTCACTCACCAAACACAACTGGCCATTCATAACATAAGACATTCAGGGAAGGGGTAGGAGAGAGGGCTCTATGAGGCAACTTTTGTAGGTTCTGCCATGTCATATTATGGATCCTGGGATGTATCCTGCATCTAGTCCTCTTGTGTTTCTTGTTCTTCAGGGATAACATTGCCATCATGAGGGTATTGTCGGACATGGCGGGCAGGAACCCAGACAGGTTTAGAGTAATTATGAGGGAAAATACATGCGAAACCTCTTCCAATGGTCAATAGAGGGTCAGGCCCTTTCCAAATTTTATCAAGTGGGTCTTTCCATTTGACCTTAATAGATGGGAGAGTAGATGGTGTTTGCCAGTGAAGAATAATAGGAGGTAAGTCCGAGTTACTGTAAATATTAAAGAGATTTAACGTAGTTAAGGCTTTTGCTAGCTGGATATTGGGGGGATACATTCCTCCTTTATCTTTATTCAATTGAGCCTTAAGAGTTTGATGGGCCCTCTCGACAATGCCTTGTCCCTGTGGATTATAGGGAATGCCTGTGGTATGAGTAATGTTCCAGAGGGAACAAAAATCTTTAAATTGTTTGCTGGTAAACGCTGGTCCACGGTCGGTTTTCACTTGAAGAGGTAAGCCCATCACAGCAAAACAGGAGAGCATGTGGCTTATAAGCTTTTTAGAGCTTTCTCCTGTCTGAGCTGTTGCCCACATAAATTTAGAAAGGTATCAATTGAGACAAACACATATTTTTGTTTGCCAAAGTTTGGTATGTGGGTGACATCAATTTGCCAAATAGCATTAGCTTTTAAGCCTCGGGGGTTAACACCAAGAGTCTGAATAGCAGGTGTTTTTATGAGACTTGCACAGGAAGAGCATGTAGCTAGGATATGTTTTAATTGTGGTAACGGAACATCAGGAAATCGAGCTCGAAGGCCTTTAAGATTACAAGGGGGGGGAGTCGGGCTGTAGCGCAGCGGGTTAAGCGCAGGTGGCGCAAAGCACAAGGACCGGCATAAGGATCCCGGTTCGAACCCCGGCTCCCCACCTGCAGGGGAGTCGCTTCACAGGCGGTGAAGCAGGTCTGCTGGTGTCTATCTTACTCTCCTCCTCTCTGTCTTCCCCTCCTCTCTCCATTTCTCTCTGTCCTATCCAACAATGACAACAACAATAATAACTACAACAATAAAACAACAAGGGCAACAAAAGGGAATAAATAAATTAAATAAATATAAAAAAATTAAAAAAAAAAAAGATTAACATGGGTTAGAGAATGGAAATCAGCAGGATCAAAGACAGAGACTAGGAGAGCTCCTGTGGAGGCAAGGCGGTCAGCTGCAGCATTCCTTTCGGACAGGGAACCAGGAAGAGGGCTGTGGGAATGAAGGTGTTGAATATATAGTGGTTGGATTCAAGAAGAGAGCATAGAGGCGATTTGAATCAAGAGAGGGGAAAGTGGGTTGTCATCAATTTTCACATAAGAACAAGCAAGCCATGGAAGTAAGTTAACAGTATACACACTGTCAGAAAAAAGGTTGAAGGATTCTGGTATAGCTTTTAATGCAAGGAAAACATGCATGAAGTTCTTTGTACTGAGGAGAATTCTCAGGAAGCTCAGTAAAGAGAGGTTTAGGAGATTGTTTGTCTGGGTAATATATAAGGGTAGCAGCTCCCTTTTTTCCACCATCAGTGAAGACTGTAGGAGCAGAAGGAATGGGATCTCGAGAGAAAAGTTTAGGTGCTAGTAGAGGCAGAAGAGGTAAAGAAGCTATCAATTTATTGGAAGGAAAATGGTTATCTATTTGTCCTGGAAACCCCAGGAAGCTTATGGCAAAGCGGGAATGATGGCGTATAAGCCACTCTGTATCTGTGAGAGAAAAGGGCAGAATAATTAAATCCGGTTCTTTCCCTAAGACCTGCACAGACCTATTTCTCCCTTGGCGAACCATAAATGCTAATGCGTCTATCTCAGTGAGGAGTCTTGGAGTTCCTCCTACTGGCGTGTGAAGCCACTCAAGAACCCCATGGTCTTGCCACAATGCCCCTACTACTGTGGAGGTGGAGTTGAAGAATAGAAGGTTTACCAGAGAGGAGGAGAGAATCAAACAAAGTGCATGTCCTGGAGGGCCTGGTTAAGCCTTTCCAGTGCTGAGGAGGCCTCGGGAGTTAACTTACATTTTGAGGAGGGTTGTTTATTTCCTTTTAACAGCTCAAACAGTGGTTGGAGGCAGCTTGTAGGCAGATAGAGATACTGCCTAAGCCAATTTAAATTTCCTAGAAAACTTTGTAAAGAAGCAAGAGTAAGGTTAGAAGGAAAGGTGACATTAGGTTTTAAGGGATGAATTTGCGTTAAAGAAATCTCTGAACCTAAGAAAGATATTGGAGGGATTAGCTGTATCTTCTCAGGGACTACATTAAGGCTGCTTTTCTTTAATGCATGAATGAGAAAATCACGTAAGGCATAGAGATCTGTATCTGATTTTCCCCATATTAAAATATCATATGTATAATGAAAAATATTAAGGCCCTTATGAATATATGGAACAAGGGCAGATTTAACAACCTCCTGACAAATAGTAGGACTATTGGCCATACCCTGGGGCAGCACCACCCATTCAAATCTGTCAGCAGGGCTGGCATTATTAATAGAAGGAACAGAGAAGGTAAAACGTTTACAATCTTGTGGATGCAAGGGAATAGAGAAAAAAACAATCTTGTATATCAATAGCTATGATTGGAATTCCCATGGGAATTGCAGAAGCAAGAGGCAAACCCCTTTGGGGGGAGCCCCAGACCTGCATGGTTTTATTTACTCCACGGAGATCTTGAAGGAGGCACCATTTTCCCGAGCGCTTTTTAATCACAAAGACAGGAGTATTCCATGGGCTTCGAGAATGGCGAATGTGTCCTAAGGACAACTGATCTCAGACGAGCTCTTTTAAAATTTCTAGTTTATCCCTAGGTAAAGGCCACTGTTCCACCCAGACAGGCTCATTAGAAAGCCAGCTTAAACGGGGTGTTTGGCTACGAACAGTGGCATTTAGTATTGGGGGTGCTGATTAGACCTGGTCTCATGGGAATGAGTTTTACGCTCTGCAGAGGTGTCTGTGGATATCCTAACATCAAGACATTCCAGAAGATCCCTGCCCAATAGGTTGGTGCTAATATTAGCTACCAAAGGGTGGAAGTGTCCGGTAGAACCTTCCGGGTCTTCCCACATGAGTGAGTCTCATGTGCGAAATGATTGGGTCACCCCTCCTACTCCATGTATACTGGGTCCAGGGATGAGTTCCCAATCTTGGGGAACCTCTTCTTGCCTTAAAATCGTCTTTGCTGCCCCCATGTCAATCAAAAATTTAAAAGGAGTATTGCCAATCTTTACTGTCGTAGAAGGGTTACCTTGTTCTAGAACAGGAGTGGTCCACAAAATCTCAGGCCCCGAATTTGTACCATTCAGGGGCGAACCATCTTTATGAAATTGGGACCAACAATCTCTCTTCCAATGAAACCCCTTACAACATCTTGGACAAACAGTACGTGGCCTCTGGCTCCCTGACTGAAAGCGGGGTTGCTCTGACTGGAGGCGTGGTTTCCCTGACTGGAGGCGTGGTCGCAACTTATCAGGACATTGGTTACGCCAATGTCCTTGGCGACCGCACTGAAAGCAGGCCCCGTTTTGCTTACGTGGGGCAACTGCATAGACCTGTGTCATAGCAGGTGCCCCATAATTGCCTGATGTAAGTTCCTGTGTCGCTAGAATCCAATTATCTGGGTGTAGGTGTTTAAGACTAAGGCATGCCTGACGGAATTGTGGTATCATGCCTTCCCAGACAATAGAGCGCAGGAGTAGTGAGCGGATGTCAGGATTATAAACCTTTCTTTCTAAGCTTATCTTCACCCTTGAGATGAAGCTCGTTAATGATTC
Organism: Erinaceus europaeus; assembly: GCF_950295315.1. NCBI lineage: Eukaryota > Metazoa > Chordata > Mammalia > Eulipotyphla > Erinaceidae > Erinaceus > Erinaceus europaeus. Next base: position 98,921,349 of record NC_080162.1, on the reverse strand, counting down.
ATTAGTGCCTTGGGAATAGAGTTCATGGGAACTGACGAATTTGCATTGGGTGGGGTCACCCTTTCCCATGCTTGTGTTGCGCAGATGCGTACCTGTTCAAAATAACCGGTTGGAAACCTGGCTTCTGCCTGCTGAGCTCCAGATTCATAAGCTCCTTCTCCAAACAAAGCATCAGAATCCCATTCTACCTGTTTGTTACTATTTTCCTGCGACTGTCTAGAGCACTCATCGTGGAAGTATGCCTTCCACTGTAGGTAGAGGGGGTCTGGGAGTGCAGCACGAGCCAGATCTTTCCAATCTTGGGGCGTGTTAAGATGGTGGTAAAAACTCCTTAAAACGGACTTGGTCCATGGAGCGTGCATTCCATCATCCCTGACTGTTTGCCTGAGTGTTTCGAAATCTTTAGCGGAGTATGGCTGCCACGGCTGAGGGTTTTGTTTAGACGGGGCCACATTTACCGGGAAGGTGTGGATTTGGTTCGATGACACTGGGGAGAGATCTACAGAAGTGGAAGGTGCCGTGGAAACTGCTGTAGTGGCCGCAGGGGAAACTGAACACGTATCTACGGGGATGGAGCTCTTGGGGTGGACTGCAAATGGTTTAAGGTCCTTAAATGCTGAAAAAATATCCTTTAACTCTTGTATCTCAGCCACAAGGTCTCTTAATGATGAAGTATCAGCAGGGGGTGGGGTCAGAGAAGCAGAAGCCTCAGGGGAAGCCAAAACCGGGGCGGTAGGAGGAGGGGCTAGAGAACCGGAAGCCTCAGGGGAAGCAGGGGGCGGGGCCAGAGAAGCAGAAGGAACTGAACACGTGTCTGCCACAGAAGGGACCGAACATGTGTCTGCAGAAGGAGCCGAACACGTGTCTGTGGGGACAGCTGGGGGAGGGGTCAAAGGAGCGGCCGAACACATGTCTTCGGGGGCAGTGGGGGGAGGGGTCATGGAAGCGGAAGCTGCCACAGGAGAAACTGAACACGTGTCTCCGGAGGCAGCGGTTTTGGGGCTGACTGCAGATTGCTTATGGTGTTTAAGTCTTAAGCAAATATCCTTTAATTCCTGTATCTCAGCCTCAAGGTCACTTAACCTTTTGGCAGGAGGCCTTGTACATATCCTGAAAATAGTAAATATAGTCATGAGAACCCACGGTGTAGCAAAAATTAAAGCGTCTCTGAGATCGAAAGCCTGTCCCAGAAGAGAAGAATAGAATGTCTGGGACACCTCCTCATAAAATGGAAAAAATCCTATGGTGGAGGGAAACGCAGGGCCACAGAGGTGGGTGGATGCCACTTACCTGTGTCTGGGCAGCTTTTCTGGACCTCAGGGTGGGCGTGAGTGCGGGACACGTTGAGCGCCAGATGTTGTAGAGCCAGATGTTGTAGTGCGCTGGCCGCAGAGAAGAGAGAGAGAGGGTCCGGAGCGAAGAGGAAACACAAATCTTTATTCACGCTGGCACCTCAGAGTTGGGCGTTAGAGAAGCAGGTTGGGCCACGTGGAGGTAGAGAAAATGGCCGCTTCACACAGTAACCTTTCCTGTGTCTGAACACCAGAGTGGAGCGCCGGCAAGAGAGCGAGGTGCGGAAAATGAAGGGTTTTTATAGGAGTAGCTTTCGAGAGAATGGGAAGGGGGAGGAGTAACCATAGCACTCCAGGATAGGATGATAACTCTCGTGAGAATGGGAGGGGGGAGGAGTAACCAGAGCACTCCAGATATCGCGGGGATATAGACAATATCCTGAGGGCACAACATGGCTGAACAGGCACTCTGAGAATGTCCCAACTCTCCAGGGAACTAGCAGTACCCTCAGGGCACAACATGGCAGATGTGACTGCATTGGCACAATTTCCCAGCACTCCCCCTCTGCCTTCCCCTCCTCTCTTCATTTCTCTCTGTCCTATCCAATAATGGTGACATCAACAACAACAATAATAACTACAACAAGGGCAACAAAAGGGAAAATAAATAAACATTAAAAAAAAGAAGTATAGGGAGTCAGACAGTAGCACAGTGGGTTAAGTACACGTGGCTCGAAGCACAAGGACTGTCATAAGGATCCTGGTTCAAGCCCCCAGCTCCCCACCTGCAAGGGAATCGCTTCACAAGGGTGAAGCAGGTCTGCAGGTGTCTGCCTTTATCTTCTCTCTGTCTTTCCCTCCTCTCTCCATTTCTCTCTGTCCTATCCAACAATGACGACATCAATAATAACTACAACAATAAAACAACAAGGGCAACAAAAGGAAATAAATAAATAAATATTTTTAAAAAGAAGAAGAAGAATACTCAAAAGACTGATGCAACTGAATGAAGCATGACCAGAAGTCTTGGAAGTCTGCTGTACTTGCAGCTTAATGTAAATGTTAGGGGTGGAGGCCAAGAAGTGAGGCACAGCTTATAAGCAAAAAGATTGTCATACTTCAAGAATGATTTCAAACACTGTTCTTGTAGCGTGGACCAGGCACAGACTGAAAGATATAAAGCACAAGAAGGGAGACAGGATGAAAGCAGATAGAGAGATAAAGCAGATCCCTAACCAAAAGGACTGCTTAGGAGGCAGTATGTTCTCTTTGTCTAAATAAGTCTATAACATGCAGGACCCATGACCACAGAATGTGATCCCACTCTTCTCCACCCAACTGACCCAAAGACAAATCTATCTGCGTCCCATAGAACAATGTAGATACTGTTTTGTTTAAATTGTCATTTCCAGTTTCACTGCTCACATCTGATATTTTCAGATAGAAAGAGAGAGAGAGGCACTGGAGAGGGAGATAGAATGACTAAAGTGCCAAAGCTTCTTCTGGTGTACTCAAAGCTGGGCCATGCATATTTCAAAGCATAAGCATGATCCAGGTGAACTGTTTTGCTTGTCTGAGACAATGCATCTTTTTTTTTTTCCCCAGAGTTATAGTGAGGGCTTGATGTCTACACTACGAATCCACTGCTCCCACGGCCATTTTTTTTTTTTTTTTTTTTGCTAGGACAGAGAAAAATTGATAGAAGAAGAGGAAATAGAAAGGAGGAAAGACTTGTTTCACCGCTTGTAAAGTGACCCCCCCTCCAGGTGGGAAGCTGGGGGCTTGAACCAGGATCCTTGGATCCTTGAGCATTGTACTATGTACACTTAACCTGGTGTGCCACTACCTGGACTTTTTTTTTTCTTTTTTGTAATAGAAGACTTTTGTTGGTGTGTGGTTAACCCAGTACAAGATAGAATTTGAAATTAAAATATTTGATTTAATCAGTGTTGCTTTAATCTGGAAAGAAATTCAGGAATCTATGCACTAGTAGACTGTGCATCCTATTTTCTTTTTCATCATAGAGTTTAAAGAGAAATGCTGACCTGGAATATTTGTAAGAGGTCACTGTTTCAGTTGTCTGTGTTAGAGACAGGTAAGGTTATTACTTTTTTTAATCTGTCATCAACCAATCCACTCTAGATGGACACTAGAAATTTCACTTTAAAAATTAATCTGTTAAAACAAACTGGAAAGAATGCATGAAAAAGATCCAATCTTCTTCTAAGTGATGGATGGTTTATGCTATGGGTTTCTACCCTTATTCTCAACTCCCTTAGAGCTCCCATTCTGGCTTTCAACCCACTTTCAATACAATTTTCAGTGGACAATTTGATAAAGCCTGTATTTTTAATTTTGGAATGATTTCTAGTCCACTTCATGGTGATGTTTGTTGGTGGAATTCTGTCAAATACTGCTCTTAGAATCAAGCAAAACACCAGGGAGCAGGAAAGAGTAGGAATCAGAGGGGATATAGAATATATAGTAGGTAATCCTACATATCTATATCTAGAATTATAAGATGTGGTTAAATCATGGGTGCTTAGTTCTTTCCTAGTGCAGTGGCCAAAATCTTGTGGCAAAGTCTGTAAAGCCAAGCTCTTGCTAATGTCAGGCTTCATAAACCATGGAATCATAGATTAACTGATAGTTGCTATTTCCTATCAGATCAGTTTGGAGAGTAATGGAGAAAAATTCCTTTTAGGATCACCTCATATAGGTTATACTAAATTCCTGCAAGTTTAGCTATCCAGATATCTTGTTTATATGTACACAAGTGACAAGGGATTCTGTGTGTATAAAATACATCCAGCTTTCAACTATCTTTGCTAGAGTTGTGACAGCTAATAAAAGTTATTTGTATGTATTCAGATTGTACTAGATAAACATCAGGACTCATGGCGTAACAAAAGCCCATGCTTGGAAACCGGCCTTCACATTAGATCACTGAGTTTTTTTGTTTTTTGTTTTTTTCTTTAAACTACCCATTTTTGTGATTAAAAAGAAAAAAATCTCCATTTTAAGCTTCATTATCTGTAACTTAAAATTTATTTTAAAAAATGCTGTCTCACAAGGGAAGATAAGGTTTAAAAATGGTTAAACAGATTTTTTTTTTTTGACAAGGTCTACTTAATCATACCATTTCTTGGTGGTTTTTTTTTTGTTTGTTTCTTTTGTGTTGTATCCTAGGAATCTTTGTCTGACTCGAGATTACAAAAAAATATTCTCTCTTATATTCTTGAAATTTTTCAGTTCTAGATGCCAGATCTATGACCCACTTTTAAATTAATTTCTGCTTGTGGTATAATAACTGTGAATTTTGTTTGTCTCATAAGACTGACCATTTTTTTCTAGTATCATTTGATAAACAGTGCTATATATTATTTCTCAATTACCTTGTAATTTCTATGGACAAGTAATTTATTCACTATTCTGTTCAATTGATCCATATGGTTATCTTAAAACAGTTCTATATTGTTGAAATTACAGTAGCTTTAAAGTTCCTGTTGAAATTGAGTAGTGAGTTCTCACACTTGGCTCTTTCAAAGGCATTGTTAAGAAAAAAAAAAAAAAAAGGAAGATAAGCCACAGATTCTCAGAGAACATGTGATGCAGTATTTTAAGCAAGATTACAAAAAGAACTTTTAACATTCAACAGGAAGATACATATATAATTTATTTATCTTGATGATTTATCTTATGATGATTTTTTTTTAATTTATTGTCTCTGCAGTTATGGCTGGGCCTCTGTACCTACGTGACAAATCTATACTCTCCATAGCCATCTTTCTTTCTTTCTTTCTTTCTTTCTTTCTTTCTTTCTTTCTTTCTTTCTTTCCTTCTTTCTTTTTTTTTCCTTTTCTGTGATAGGGTAGATAGACATTTAGAAGGGTAGAGAAGATAGAGAGGGACAAAGATAACTACAGACCTGCTTCACCTCTTGTGAAATGTCCCCCCCCCGCATATGGGGGGGTGCTTGAACCAGGTTTCTCACCTACTTTACTGTGTGCTTAAGTAGGTATGCTACAGCCCAGCCCCAATAAATGACTATTTTTTTCTTTTAAAACCTGTGAAGATAGCTCAGCCAGCACATCACAGGACTTGCATGGTTAGATCCCTGGCACTGCCATGATTAAGAGTGGTGCTCGCATCTCCCTTACCCTCTCTGTCAATCTATATCATTAGATAAAGAAATCTATACATAAATAAAATAACTTTTTAAAATAAGGAAATGATCTATCTCAATACCAAGAACATACAAATGTCATGTAAGTTGCCCACCTTCATGAGACAATGAGGAAATCCAATATAAAACCATAATGAGAGAGAAGCAGAAACACCCACCACACAGCTCCACTAAATGTGAAGCTTTCAGCTTGCAGGCTGATCCCTGGGGTTTGATCCCAGATTGTTGCATATGCTAGTGCATGTGTTCTACTTGGTGTGGCAAAATTTGCTTATTTTCAAATTGTTCTTGGCAATTATTGTTTCTCTGTGTATATATAATTTAGAATTGGCTATTCAAGTTCCATATAGTAAGTACTGAATAATTCTTAAGATTGTATTAATTTGCAAATATTCTTGAAAAAATGGTATCTTAAACACTAAATTATCTAATACATAATCCTGGTGGGAACATCACTATCAATTTCAGTTTAATATTTTTCAACATTAGTAGAAACATCTGGGGGGGGGCATACAGTAGTAGTGTACCTGGTAGATCATATATGCTACCATGCACAGGAACTAGGATTCAAGTTTCTGACCCTATTTGCAAACGGGAAGCTTTATGAGCACTGGGGTAGTACTGTGGCGCTCTCTCTCTCTCTCTCTCTCTCTCTCTCTCTCTCTCTTCTCACCTCACACTAATGAGAATGGCTCACCAAATCAACAAAACAGGAAGTGATAGGTGTTAGTGATGCTGTGGAGCAAAAAGGACTATTCTACATTGTTGGTGGAACTGCAAACTGATGCAACCTCTTAGGAAGATGAAATAAAGAGTCCCTAAACAAATAAAAATTAAAATCACCATATGACTCAACAATACCACTATTAAGCATTTACACAAAGGACACACAATCACTTATCCAGAGGGACATATATGTATATGTTCATAGAAGCATTATTCACAGTGGCCAAAGAGTAGAAGAAGCCTGAGTGCCTATTGACAGATGACTAGCTAAAGAAGCTTTGGGATAATATATTTCATTCAATACTACTCTGCAATCAAAAAAGATGATTATTCCACTGAGTATACTCAAAAATCTAAAAAGACGATACTGTGCCCTTTGAGAAAAAAATGAATGGAACTGGAGGCTTATTATGCTTAGCAAAATAAGCAAAGAGATGAAGGATAATTATTGAATGGTTTCATTTTTATGTGGAGAACTGATACACATTAACCTGCCAAAAAAAAAAAAAAGCAAGTAAACTGTTTCTGAGACTTGTTAAGACTTTCGTGGTTATCTTTGGGAGGTGGGAAGGTGGGAAGGTGGGAACAGAGAACTTTAATGGTGGGTGTGGTGTGAAACAATACCTTATAATCCTACAATCTTGTAACCTAATTTTTTAACTAAATAAGTAAAAAATTAATCAACATTAAATTTTCTAATGTCTAATGTCTAAATTGCTATAGTTTTATTAAAGTTGTTTTAAATTATTTATTATTATTATTACTATTATTATTATTATTACTTCCAGGGTTATCACTGAGGCATGAATCCACTGCTCCTGGAGGCAATTTTTTTTTCCATTTTTTAAAATTGGGTAGGTCAGAGAGAAATTGAGAGAGGAGGGGAAGATAGAGAGGTGGAGAGAAAGATACCTGCAGACCTGCTTTACCACTTGCAAAGTGCCCCCCCTGCAGGTGGGGAACTAGGGTCCTTGTGCAGGTCCTTGCACTTAGTACTATGTGTGCTTAACTCATTGCACTGCTGTCTGCCCCCCACCCCATTTTCAATTATTTTGGTTAGGTATTTTATTAATACTTTGTTTTCTACATTTACATTTATTTGAATTCAATAATTAAAACTTTATATATTCAGTTAAAATATGTGCTTCTTTCATTTATTATTATTGTCAAATTGCACTGTCCAGAATCTTAAGTGCATAACTGAATAAGTTCTCTGTCTTAACCTAAATTCAGAGGGAAATAATTTTAATCTATCATCATTAAAGACAATATTTAATGTAGTACTTTGAGATACATCTATTAAAATATTTTAGGTGAATCAAGAATTATTGCATTATTGCCTTTTTCTATTTATTAGCTTTCTAGTTACATGTATTTTTAAATTCCCCATTATTACTATGTTATTCCTATACTAATGATACTTTATATTGTAATCTGTAATAAAATCTTCCTTTCCCAAGAATGTACTCATAGTGGGTAATTTTTCTCTATTTTTTAGTTAACATTGTAAGTTTCATCACACTTAACACTGTGTTTGATGACACGTGATAATTCAAGGCTCTAGAAACTATTATCACACACTAACTTTTTGTTTTTGCTTCTTGAGAGTGCTAACATAAGGATGTAATAATCTTAGTTCTTCTTCTTCTAGCATTTGCCCTTCTTCCGTAGCCAGTCAGCAGCATCAGGTTGAGCCTGATGTAAAGTTTCGAGACCTCCTTTGAATCTGGAGAGGTGGCAGTCATTGACTATGTGGGTCATAGTCTGTCTGTAGCCGCAGGGGCAGTTCGGGTCGTCTCTGGCTCCCCAGCGATGGAACATAGCGGCGCACCGGCCATGGCCTGTTCGATAATCTTAGTGAGGTCCAATAAAAGGATTTTACTTTTTCCATTTTTCTCATAGTTAACTCACCCAGGAGCTTGTTTGCCCTTGCTATATAAATGTCATTCCTTTGCTTTGATTATCTTTTGTTCTTTTCAATTCTTAAGTCACTTGTTTTTCTGAATTTTTCCTAATACATTTCCTATTATAATATGACTTATCGTGCTAATATTTTCTATACTTATTATAATTGTATAATTTCTTCTTTAACTTATTTTAACAAGGTATATATTATTAAAACTTGATGGATTTTTTGTTGTTTTATTATTTACATCTGAACTATTTTCTCTGTAGTCAGCTGTGAATTTTAAAAGGCAATAATTTGTTAAAAATACTTTTGAGAATTTTGTATGGCCTGGAAAATCGTCGATTTTTTAAATTATCTTTGTATGTTTCAGAAGAATATGAAAGCTCCAATTAGTAAATACATTATATTCATTAGATAGATTTTCTGTATTTTACAAATCTTCTATATTCAGTATATGTATGTATGTATATATATATGTTATATATAAATGAGTCAAGTCTGAATCAGATGTCGTCCCACAGAATCTTTTCCTCACTACTAGTAAGATGATGAGATCACTTTATAAAGTAGTTTATCATTATTTTATAAAGTCAAATATCAGTTTACCTCATGATCCCCCAATCTCACTTGTTTTTATATCTCTAAACATTTTCACAGAAGTAGGTCATACAATACTATTCACAGAAATTCTGAAAACAATCCAAATTCTTATCAACAGGAGATTACATGAATAAACTCTGTTGTGTTTACACAATGAAATGTATACAAATTAGAGAGCCTTGCTATAATATGAATAAACCTTAGCTATAGAACATTAAATATAGAAAAGAATGTCCTGGAAATTATATACTATATCATATCATTATTAAAGAGAAAAGTAATAAATAACCTTAAATTAAATAAAATAAATTAAATAAAATAACCTTAAATTAAATAAAATAAATAATAATGCAATAAAATTATATGAAAAGGAAATCACAGAAACAATATACCAGCAGTGTATACCAGACGCCTGTTTCCTGCTCACACTGGTTCCCACAGCAGTGGTGCCAGCAACATAGTCACTGTGGGCTCTGGGAAAAGCTATTTTGCAATCTCTACCTCTGCTTTTTTATTGGTAATGGTTTCATACAGTTTCTAGTGTCTGGGTTGTCATGTCTGTCCTTTTGCTAGTCTATTCTTCTGTCATATTTGTAATTATCTGCTTTAAAATTGTATCCTCAGAAGTGCCTAAAAATAGTTTTACTACCTGGATTAGTCATCCATTTTTCTAGATTTCACACAAAGAATGTGAAGGATATATTGGGAAAATGTCATTAAAGAAAGCTGGTGGAGAAGAAAGGACTAAGTAATGAATATTTGCTTATGCAATAAGTAGCTAATATTAGGCACTAAAAAGTCATTAGACAGTGGATATATTCAATTAACATGATATAAGGACTTTTGACATGTTGTGTTTAGTAAATATTCTCAGAATATGCAAATCAACTTGGAGGAATTCAAGAGAAATTTGAAAAAACTATCAGAAATTTCAAAATACATTTCTTGATCAGAAATATTAGGGGATTTTTTTTTCACATACACCAAAGATAAAAACAACTCCAGTTGGAAGTGAGTGATGGTGCTCACAGGTTACCATGCATGGTCCTTAATTCAAGACCCTTGTTCCCTAACTGCACTAGGGGAAGCTTCAGGAGTGGTGAAGATATCCTTTTTTCTCTTCTTCACTTTCCCTTTTTTTTTTTTTTCCTTCCCCACTTCTTTTTGTCTTTAGCAGCAAAAAAATAAAGAGCAAAAGAGAGAGAGAAAGAAAAAGGAAGAGATAGAGCTATATGAAAGAAAGAAAGGAGGGAATGAAGGAAGACAGGAAGAATGAAGAATGAAAGAAAGAAAGAAAGAAAGAGAGAGAGAGAGAGAGAGAGAGAGAAAGGGAAGGAAGAAAAGTGGCCTCCAAGAGCAGAGGAGTCTCTATACAAGCATTGAGCTCCAGCAATAATCCTTGCAAAAAAAAACAAACCAAAAAAAAAAAAAAGGCTATAATTTATAAGCAATAGTGAGATAGTTAGATTATTCTGAATGCTAACTGGAACATTGCACAATTTGATTAGACAATAATCATAAAGCAAATATTAATCAAATTTATTGCATACATATTACAGTGTTTGTGTTTACTCATTTAAACAAAAACTGGAAGCTAAAATAAATATCTAAACTTTAAACTTTGTATGTTTTAAAGTTCTAAAACATTTCTAACAATGGCTTAAATAATAAGTTATAATAGAAATGTGGAATTCCTAGAACTATGCAATAATAAATATACTATATGTCCATATTGTTAGAGTTTAACAAGACCAGCAGTATGAGGAAAATTTAGAGCCTTAGATACTTACAAAAAAAAGAAAATTACAAAATTTGGAAAAGAACAACAGAATTACCTCAAAAAATTACTTAATTTTAAAGTAGTTTTTTTCAGGTAAGAATTTTTTTAAGATAAGTGTATCTCAAATATGTTCTGGGACAGATTTATACACAATAAAGATAGTACTTTGATAAAACTAGCATCTATAAATGTAAATCTAGCATCTAAAAATTCTCAGAACAGTTGTAGCCTGTTTATGTTTTCTTTTTCATTTTGAGATGGAGCTTCAAAGTAGTCTTATTTAAATTTATTAAACATACTCTTCTACCTTCCAGCACACAGGAAAAATTGACATATTCTAGATGCCTGACCAACAGGTGAACAGATCTATTTACCTTGTGACAAACTAGCAATCATCACCACCCAGTAGCCATGCACTTTGAAATGAGGATAATTGTTTCAGTGATAACAAAAGTTGATTTACCAACAAAATTTATATTAGCCACTGACAAGTAAAGAGAATGAATATACCCTCAATTGTTTCATGGACAAAACAAAAAGCTGAAATGAAGACAAAAATCTCTGGTACAACTAGAGGAAAGTAAAATGCTATTTTTTAATATTTATTTTCTCTTTTGTTTCCCTTGGTTTTTTTTATTGTTGTTCTACTTATTATTGTTGTTGTTATTGATGTCGTCATTGTTAGGACAGAGAGAAATGGAGAGAGGAGGGGAAGACAGAGAGGGGAAGAGAAAGACACCTGCAGACCTGCTTCACTGCCTGTGAAGCGACTCCCCTGCAGGTGGGTAGCTGGGGGCTGGAACCAGGATCTTTATGCTGGTCCTTGTGCTTTGCACCACATGCACTAGCCCACTGCACTACTGCTGGACTCCCTAAAAATGCTTTTTTAAAGTAAAAAAAAAAAAAATTTAAACATAGGTCTAATAGATGACAGATATAAACTATTAAAAAAAAAACAGAAAAGATCATGAAATGCAACTTAATCAAATTACTATGTTCACTGGAGAAGCAATTACCAGCCCAACCTTCTACCTTCTGCACCCCATAAAGAATTTTGATCCATACTCCCAGAAGGATAAAGAAGAGGGAACCTTCCAATGGAAGGGATGGGATATGGAACTCTGGTGGTGGGAATTATATGGAAGTGTACCCCTCTTATCCTACAATCTTGTTAATCATTGTTAAATGACTAATAAAAAATTATAAAGTTGACAAAATAGCTCACTTGAAGAGAGCAAGACATAAGTTTGATCTAAGACACTGCTGCACTGAAAAGAAAAAAAAAAAGGCACTGTGTTATCTCTCCTCACTCTCTTTTCTTTCTTTATTTTCTTGTTTGTTTCTTTGTTTACCAGTGCAGCCATCCACTCTGGTTTATGGTGATGTGGGGGATTGAACCTGGGAGTTGGGAGCCTCAGGCATGAAAATCTCTTTGCATAACTATTACGCTATCTACCCCCACCCTTTCTCCATGTTTTTTTTTTAATCTCTCTGCATATAAACTATCTGAAAAAAGTTATCCCAGTGTACTAAAGTGTCTTTGGTGATTAAAAATTAAAATAAAAAAGTAAAACAGTAGTTATAAATGTTATATATAGTTTCATTAGTAATTTCTACCAAGTTTTTAATGACTGAGTCATCTCCATCTTTTATTACTAATCCAACACATGGTAGAAGAAATCTTTGTTCGCTTTAAAATACTATGCCTGTGGATAAAAAGTCAACTCCAAGCATACCAAAAATATGAACATTAGACTAGAAATAATCAAAAACATAGAAGAAAATATTGGCATAACACCTCACAATCTTGCTTCAAAAATGTCTTCAAGGACTTAAATCAAATAGCAAATGCGAAAAATAATAAATTGGAGGCCAGGCAGTGGTGCACCTGGTTAAGCACACACATTACATTGCACAAGGACTCAGGTTCAAACCCCTAGTCCCCATCTGCAAGGGGAAAGTTTCACAAGTGGTGATGCAGAGCTGCAGGTGTGTCTCTTTACTTTCTCCCAATAAATGCTGATCTTCTCCTGAAAAACAAAAACAAAATCCTTGCCCTTTCAGATGAGCTACCTCCCAATTCCTATACCAAAATTTTAAATATCAGCCACTGACAAATTGTATAATGTATGTTAAAATACAACACTACTTTAAATGTTGTGTGAGTATATAAACCCAACAATAGGACTGGGGAGATGGCATTATCTACAGTGCTTCAACAACAGTTTATTTCCTCATAGTTCTGATGGCTGAAGTTTGAGATCAGGGTATTGGCAGGGTTGGTTTCTTTTGAATTCTCTCTTCTAAGTCTGTAGACAGGTGTTTTCTCCCTGTACCTTCACATGATGTTCTTCTGCACACATCTTATCCTCACATTGGACTACAACCCACCCTAGTCGCTTCACATCACTTATTTACATCTTTAGTGGCTCTGCCCAAGTACATTCTGAGGAAACAAGACTTCAACATATCAATTTTGGGGTTACACAATTCAATCTTCAGCATGGGGTGAAATGGATATTTTTCCTCTATATTTTAGGTGTCATGAAAGTTTTAATTAAAAATTATTTACTGTGGGAATCCAGCGGTAGCACAGTGGATTAAGCGTAGGTGGCACAAAGTACAAGGACCAGAGTAAGGATCCTGGTTCAAGCCCCCACCTTCCCACCTGCAGGGGGGTTGCTTCACAAGCGGTGAAGCAGGCCTGCAGGCGTCTCCCTTTCTCTACCCCTCTCTGTCTTCCCCTCCTCTCTCCATTTCTCTCTGTCCTATCCAACAACAAGGACACAAATAACAACAACAATAAAACAACAAGGACAACAAAAGGGAATTAATTAATTAATAAAAATTATTTACTTTATATTTGAAAGGAAAGAAAAGAATTGAGAGAGAAGAGAAAAGAAGAGAGAAGAGAGAGAAATGAAGGCCTGCTTAATTGCTCATCAAGCTTCCCCCTGCTGTCGGTAGGGACTGGGTTCTGAATTTGGGTCCTTGGACATGCTAATAGGTATACTTTGGGTCCACCTGCATGTTAGCTGTAAGGCTCAGGCAAAAGCTAGTAAAGTTGCAGTGAGTACCCCCCCTAACACTTCCTCTCCACTATTCCAAGCTTTGGGTCCATGATTGCTCAACAATTTGTTTGGCTTTGTATGTTAACTCTCTTTTCAGTCACCAGGTTCCAGATGTCATCAGGATGCCGGCCAGGCTTCCATAGACTGAAGACCCCACCAATGTGTCCTGGAGCTCTGCTTCCCCAGAGACCCACCCTACTAGGGAAAGAGAGAGGCAGACTGGGAGTATAGACTGACCAGTCAATGCCCATGTTCAGCAGGGAAGCAATTACAGAAGCCAGACCTTCTACCTTCTGCAACCCACAATGACCCTGGGTCCATGCTCCCAGAGGGATAGAGAATGGGAAAGCTATCAGGGGAGGGGGTGGGATATGGAGATTGGGTGGTGGGAATTGTGTGGAGTTGTACCCCTCCTACCCTATGGTTTTGTTGATTAATCCTTTCTTAAATAAAAAAGAAAAAAAGTTATGGCCCCTTTGGAATGTACCTAAAATAAAACTACTAGCTTTTATTCCAAAATGGAGATCCCAAATCTCATCTTCAGTATTCTTGTCTTTAGGTTCCTGATTATTTAACACTTTGTTTCGCTTTGTATCTTAATACTTTTTCCACCACAGATTGCAGATGCTATGATGATGCCAACCTGACCTCCCTGGTGACCTCACCAATGTGTCCTAGACCCCTGCCTCCCCAGACCCTTGCCCTTCTAGGGAGAGAGATAAAGAGAGAGAGAGAGAGACAGAGAGACAGAGTGAAAGAGAAGGGCTGGGAGTATGATCAACCTGCCAATGCCCATGTTCACCAGGGAAGCAATTACAGAAGCCAGACCTTCCACCTTCTGCACCCCATAATGATCCTTGGTCCATGCTCCCAGAGGGATAAAGAATAGGAAAGCTTTCAAGAGCAGGTATGGGATATGGAGTTCAGGTGGTGGAAATTTGTGTGAAATTGTACCCCTCTTATCCTATGGTCTTGTCAATATTTCCATTTTATAAAAATAAGTAAATAAGTAAATAAATAAATAAATTAGAGCAGAAAATAGAAAGTCCATAGATACTTCAACGGATTCTTAAGCTTGAGTCACCTAGACCCTGTACCACCATAAGTCAGAGTTGAGCAGCAAGCACTATGGTAAGAAAGAAAGAAAGAAAGAAAGAAAGAAAGAAAGAAAGAAAGAAAGATGAAAGACAATGATAATGCTAGCAATAAGTGTTAGCTCCTACAGGAAGATTCTAAATGGCAATAAGATATTAAACATAACCTAAATAAAAATGGAAATATACTCTGTAGAAACCAAAACATATAAAGTGTCAAATGTCTAAATACTAATCTATAAATTGACTGTAACATGAATCCAAATTCCAATAGTGTTTTCTTACAACTTAATAAACTGACTATAAAATTTGTTTGTAAGAATTAATAGGAGGACAGAAAGAGGAAACATCTGACCTGTTATTAACCCCATAATACTTGAGAAAGAGTAGTACTGGACCCTAAATATATTATCAAAGAAAGAAATAAAGAGGTCAGAAAGAGATGTGTGCACATAAGAAACTTTGGTATGTGAGAGACGCAGTATACCTGATTAATGGAGGGGAGACATGTGCATTATAAAGCTGTTTTCCCAAGTGAACAAAGATAGAATTGAACTTTGACCCTGTACTATATACTAAAATATATTCCAGACTGGCTAGTGATTTAAAACGTCAAAATAGAAACATGGAAATGTTTAGTATGATATATAGTTAAATGATTTTTAGATATTACAGTTGAAAATAAGATTTTAAACAAGGGCAAAATATAGTCTTTATGTAAGAGATGATAGAAAATTGACTCACTTAAATTTATAAGCTTTTGTTCATCAAGATACCCCAGGGAAAATAAGTAATACAATAGACAAGGACATAATATTTATAGTATGCATATCTGGCAAATAATTAGTATAGATACTATATAGGAAATGCCTTCAAGTCAATGAGGAAAATAAATAAAACCACAGCCTTTAAAAATGGATAAAAGCTATGAACAAGATTCTCACTAAGAACTTCATGCTAACAAAATATGAGTGAATGTACATTTACTAATGATTATGAAAGCTAAAAGAAAAACTGAAATGTGATTATTATATTTTGCAATTTCACATAAACCCAAAGGTAGAATTTAGAAGTCATGAGTTAATATGGGGGTACACCTTAACTCTTGATTTGTATCTCCATAATCCATCTTATCTGTCCAGTTGTCACTGAAATACTCATGTTAATATCATCCTTATGTCAAATGGCCCATGAGTCTTCACTCTTGAATTCCCTTGCCCAAGAATTTCTTTTCCTATTCCTCTTATAATAACTCTTCTATGTTCCCTTCTCATCCTGCTCCTCCACCTATCTGTGTCCTGTATGTCCTGTTTCCTACCTTGCTTGACACACTGTGTTACCTCTTTTCACTCCTCTCCTCACTGTCTGCCTCTGCAGCACCATGACCATGTATGCCCCTTACTCACCCCTACATGAGTAACATTCTCCCTACTCCTGCCCTTTCTTAAACTGCTGTTCGTTCCTCATTTCCCACAAAGAGGTGCGTTTTGGTAAACCACGGAAATTAATTTTAACCCACCCAGAAGGGAGCAAGAACATTCTGTAATATGATCCTGCTGCCCCTCATGGACAGATGCTTCATTCAGGGTAGAGGTCACTTGCAGTTTTCAAGTGTAGCTATAACTGTAATTAAGTCAAAATTTTCTAGGTCATCTTGGGCACATCTTAGTTTTATCTTTTGATCAAGCCTTAATCCATCAGTATTCCTGGGGCAGCTTTAACTGTTGTCAACTGGGACTTTTACTTTAATAGGAGAGAATCCTTTGTAAATAAATATTCATTGTTACTTGTAGTAAGGCTTGTGTAATTTCTTTTTCTTTTTCTGTTCTTTTAAATTTTATTGGAAAGTTAATGATTTACAGTAAATTTATTGACACATGGGTACAATTTCTTATCTCCCTGTGATAGAGGTCTGCAAAACATTCTCACCTCCAAGTTAAGTCATTTTCCATCATCATGTACCAGGATCCTCAAGCCTATTCCAACCCCCTTCCAACCCTCCTTCGCCAGTCCTTTGTTTTGGTGCAATACACCACATCCAGTCCAAAGTTTTAGTTTGTTCTCTCTTTCTGTCGTTGCTTCTTAAATTCCTCCTATGAGTGAGATTATTCAGCATATATCCTTTTTCTCTTTGCCATATCTCACTTAACATTATTCCTTCAAGATTCATGCAAAATGAAGTGGAGATTAATTATGTGATTTCTTGAAAAGTACAGGTATCAGAGGCATCAATTTAGTCGTAGATACACTCAGAAAATGCTTGTTAAGATATTTTAAAATGGCAACAGCAGAAGGGATGCAACTGTTCTGGAGTATTTTTTTGTTAAGCAAATGTATGACAGTGTCCTTGAGGTTAGTTCAGACAGCACCATGTGTTGGAAACTCCACACAGTTCTGCTCAACAAACTGTGGATAAGGGCAAAATACCTCATTAAGTTTTCTGAGATTGGTCTGCTCTACAGATTATGGCCCTTCTCATTTCAGAAGTAGTACCATGGCAGATCCTCTTTGATCAGAGGATCCCTGTCATTATGAAACTGAATACTCATTTTGGCTGTCTAATTATGACCCTGGGTCAAACTCATCTTGCAAGGGCTCTGAAATAATCATGTTCCTCCTTTGGAAACTATAGGTTCTGCTTTTGTAAACAATAACAGTGCAGAAACCAGAGGGGAACTCAGATCTCTTTGAATTAGACCATTCTCTCATTAATTCACACTTTACTCTGTCAGTAATTCAGTTAAGCATTTATTCTTACCATATCCTATGCTCCAAATCTGGTAAGTGGAGAGACTATGGCATAATATAGAATTTACAACCTTGATTCATTAAACCAAGAGTGTGGTGAACTTACTAAATCTTATGGAAGATGCTGGAAGGTACTAGGGACTGTCTGTGTTTAAAGCTCTACAAAGGTAGAGCTCATCAAAGTTAATTTGGGTTCATAGATACCACTGCCTAGTAAAGTTGTAAACCACTGAGTTAGGTTCAGTGAACCAAGAGGAGTCTAGTTACTTTCCTTCCTCTCTCTCTCAACCAGGACTTTGAGGGGGCAAGAGGTACCAAGACAAAATATATTTTGATGCTCAAAAAATTCTTTTCAGAGCTATTTGTGTATGCAGGTCTGGATTTAATAAAAATCTGTACAAAAGCCAAACTATCAAAATGTTAAGAACCCACAAGTATGTGGCTTACCTCCTAGGGTTTTTCATGTCATCAGTGATTGAGATGTTATAATCACCCAGCTATTGTGAGAGACAGTCTTGGTACAGCAGAGCAGGTACTTGATTTAGTACCAGAACAACAGTTAGTGAACTATCTTATTCATCTAGTCCCCCCTACATCACCCCCAACTCCTATGTTCCTCCATGCTTTCCAAGAAAAAGACTGTTCCCGGTGCTGAACTGGCCCTTGTGTTGTTCGCCAAAATTCAGCTTCTCTTGCCAAATATAATCCACCTCTGCTCACTGGTCAAACTAAATACTGCAATGAGATAATAAAGATACATTTTCATAATTACAAGATTTTCTTCTCCCTGCAGTGACATTTTTACACTTCTCATCGGGTACTGACTTATCCCAGGCCTTGCTTTGAGTCTTCCTGATAGTTCAATCTCTTCTGGTACTTGATCTTCTTTACTAGTTTCTACTTGAAATGACCTAATGACCTTTCTATTTTTTTTTTTTTTTTGGAGGGCCAACTATAGTTCCAGAAAGCTCTGCTTAGTCATTCTCACTTTTTTAAGGGAACCATATGTGCATGATAATGAAGGATTTTGTTCTCTTTGATCCAAAAATCCCAGGTGGGAGCTCAGACATCTGAGAGGGTTTTTGTCCACTGACAACAGAAAGGGGGTTGGTAAAGTGACAGTCACATGACCTGAACTGAAACTGTCAAGAAGATAATGAGAGCTAAGGAGAGTTTTAGTGGAAATGTTTTCTCTTTCCTTCTATTTCTTTTTCATTGTGCTATGCAAACCCTGTACTATCATTCAGATTTATGATATTTTTTCATTGTTTAGAGAAATATACAGGTGATATTTTAGTAAATATATCAGATGTCATTTCTTTTATCCATCCTTCCTCCTTTCTGACCCCTCTCACACCCCCACTTTTTTTTTTTTTTTAGAAAATGAGCGTTTTTAATTTTTTTTTTTTAATTAGCTTTATTTGCTTAAACTTTAATTTAAAATGGGCTTTGGCTTTGGCAGGTAAAGAAAGGATTGACTGTGGGTGCTCGGAACCAGTTTAAACAACTCAAGGGTTATTTAGGGTGATACAAGGTTGAAGGGCAAATATGTAGGTATTGCAAAATGAGCATTTGTAATCAGGGGTGAAGAATACGCTAGATCCAAAGTCTGTGAAAAGTTGGGTGTTCAGCTGTAGTGCAGCGGCTTAAGCGCGCATGGGGCAAAGTGCAAAGATCTGCATACAGGTCCCTGTTCCAGGCTCCCCACCTGCAGAGGAGTCGCTTCACAAGCAGTGAAGCAGGTCTGCAGGTGACTATCTTTCTCTCCCCCTCCCTGTCTTCCCCTCCTCTCTCCATTTCTCTCTGTCCTATCCAGCAATGACATTGATAACAACTATAATAATAATATCCACAGCAATGATAAAACAACAAGGGCCACAAAAGGGAAAAAAAATAGCCTCCAGGAGCAGTGAATTTGTGGTGCAGGCACAGAGTCCCAGCAATAACCCTGGAGGCGCAAAAAAAAAAAAAAAAAAAAAAAGTCTGTGAACAGTTATCAAAAGTTCAGACCATTTGATAATCTATCGTCAGTAAGGTATAGGTTACTCATGACTGAAGGAGAGTCTAAGAGTTTACCAACTAGCTGAGTCACACATGTTCAAACAGCCTCAGTCAAGATGCATCTGAGCAGAAGCAGCAGCAGCCAAAAGAGGACCCGGACTTCCGCTTGGCTGTGCCTTTTTGAGTCTATTCAGTCTACCCACAATCCCTTGTACACCCACACAGACCCTCTCCACCCACAATCCACAGTTGGCCTGCACAGATCACTGCATGTTCTGTCACCAAGGCTGATGTCAGCCAAGCATTATGCCAGACTTCGGTCACTGGTATACTGCATCACAATTCCAGTACCTAGATATTTGCCCTTCACCCTTATATCACCCTAAATAAACCTTGAATTGTTTAAAACCATTCCCAGTGCCCTGGAGTCAATCCTTTAGGCACCACAGCCAAAGCCCTTTTAGGTGAAAGTTTCTAACACTTATTGATAGAGACAGCCAAAAATCAAGAAGGAAGGGAGTGACAGAGAGGAAGAGAGACAGAAACATACCTGCAGTCCTGCTTCACCACTCATGAAGCTTTCCCCCTGCATGTGGGGGCTGGGGGCTTGAACCTGGGTCCTTGTGTATTGTAACATGTATCCTCAACCAGATGTGCCACCTCCAGGTCCCTTTGCCCACCTCCTTTTATTGTCGTTTCATCAAAGGTAACTATTTTTTAAAATTCTTCTGCCCTTTATCTTAATTTATTTTGACATAAAACTATCATTAATCACACAAAACTACTATAACAATACCATGTCCATTTTCTTATATCCACTTATAATTGCCCATCCATTGTTACATGCAGCAGTCTAAGGGTCTTACAGTAATACAAATCTGTGCTGTCACTGTCAAACTTAAAATGATTCTCATGACCCATAATAAGCTTAAAATTCATTAATGTGATCTACAGTATCTAGCATGACTTGGACCCTGCCTTCACTTTATCATAACTCTTAACAGAGTATCTGTTTTCACAGTTAAAAAACAAAAGAAGGGAGTTAAAGATAGATTTATATAACTGAGATGCCTTCTAACATAAGTCCCAAGCTGGTGAAAATCAGAGACTATGAAACAATCATTTCAAATCCTACCACCTAGATCAGTTTGTATTTGTGGACAAATCATTCAGTCTTCCTAAACCACTGTTTCTTCATTTGCTAAATGAGGTATTGAGATATGTGTTCTTTATGTTTACCCTGTAAGGGTTGGATAGTCAATTAACATGTGTTTCTGTATTACAAAGTGATTGCATTTTAATTGATGCTTACAATTTATTAGTATCCCTTTTCTTGACTCATCTGTTTTAAAGCAATATCCATGTTTAAAAGGGCCCCTGTGACTGTGGAATTGTATTCCAGCTTGGATAAATTGATGCCTACACATGAGTCCTTGCCTCCCTGCTTCACTTTGGCTCTGGGCTCTGCTAGTGTGTCACTGGAGTGTCACAATGATCAATGGAAGCAAGAGAAAGCCTGATCCTGGTGTGGAGGCAGGGAGCTCTGCCAAAGCCATCTGTTCAGAGAAGTCAGAGGCCACAGACAGAGAAATGTGGTTTTAATTTTTGAGCTAAGAAGTTTTATAAAATAATTTCCCCATGTTTTTTGATGTGATGCCTGAAGGAAAATAATAATAACAAAACAGAGCTGGAGGGAGGAAGGTTATCTACCAAAGGACATTTTCCCTATTCCTTCTGCTCCTATTCCTAGAAAAAAGAAATTAAAAACTTGAGAGAAAGTGTTGGCAGTTGACCAGACATTTTTTGTTTTGCACCTAATCACTATGACAAGTAAATTTCTTTTTTGGAATATGAGAGGCTAATAGCCCCCCCACCTTATTGCTCTACTGATTTCTTTAGACAATGAATAAAAATAGTGATGGTGACATTTATTAGGTGCTTACTATACATAGGCATAAGGCAAAACACCTTACTAGAATGATCACAGTTAATCCTTGCAGTTATACTATGGGGCTGACACAAAGGAAGAACACCCAAGTTTGCTGTATAAAAAGTAGAACAAAGAGATATACAAGAACTCACCATCCTTGGACACACATTCTTAGATGATTCTAAGGTACTATTGAGAAATACCAAAACAAGTTTAAATCCTCAGATTGGAAGTTTAAAATGTTTATCATAGAAGCATAGGTACAGAGTGTTAAAGAATAAGAATGCTTTCAGGGGAGGGGATGGGGTACAGAGTTCTGGTGGTGGGAATTGTGTGGAGTTGTACCCCTCTTATTCTGTGGTTTAGTCAATGTTTCCTTTTTATAAATAAAAAATTTTTTAAAAAGAAATTGAGAAGGAAAGAGGAGATAGAGAGAAAGAGACAGACACCTGCAACACTACGTCATCATTAGCAAAGCTTTCCCCTTGCAAGAGGAGAGGGGGAGACTCAAACCTGGGTCTTATGCATTATAACATGTGCGCTCAGCCAGGTGTGTCACTGTCCAACCCCCCTAATAATCCTTTACTACATGTATAGGCTTTTAAAAAAAAGCATAGGTACATGAAACTGACCTACAGGGAAAGCCCTTCTGTTTCTTCTTACTCCAATTGCCCCACTTCTTTGAGATAATGATATTTAAAAATAAGAAACTAATGCAAATAGTAAAAACTATTTGGTACATCTTATTTTCAAAGAAAAAAAATAAGATTCTACTGAAGATTCAGGGGTATCACTTTCCTTGATGTTAACTTAGTAATTGTCCTTGTTTTCAAATGAAGAGAAAAGCAAGTGAAACCATTCTATTGGACAGAATATATGTTAATAGTCCAAACTCACTGAAATTAACTTCATAGGAACAGAAGTCACTTCACAAGGAATGTTACTTGATACTAAGTTTTTTTTTTTTTTTTTTTTACCTGATCTGATACTTTTTTTTTCTGACAAACTTGGTAAAGGACTGTGGATATTTTACAAATTTCCATCCAACTGACTTACATATGAACATTCTTTTCTTTCTATCATACATGCCTGATACTATAGTGGGTAGAGCTATAGAGATCCTGAAATTGGTTCAACTTAATAGAGGACACTCATTACCATGCCCAAGTGCCCACTTTCAAGTTACTAGGCACTGTCTGGGAGCTCTAACTGGGAGAAGCTTCACAAGCAGTAGAGCTGCATCTCTCCTCTCTTAGTCTCTCTATCTGTTACCCTTTATCGCAAAAAGAAGAATGGTCATTGGGAGTGGTGTCATTGTGCAGGCACTAAGCCTTCAGCAATAACCCTGGTGGCAAAAAATAAAATAAATAAAAAGAAGTAGAATTTCTCTGTACTGCTTTATATGTTCCTATCATTAGTACTATATTCACTCTCCAAACGTCAGTTACCTATTCCTTCTAATTTGTTTATGCCTAATTACATGTAATAATTTAATCATATAATTTACCATTTTATAAATGAATTAATTATGGGAGTTATGAAGTTATGTATGAAACATTGTATGTGAGAGAGAAAGAGAGAGTAGAGAGAGAAAAAAAGAGGAAATCAAATCTGGAGTATGTTAGTTTTAATGTCACTATTTTGTATATTATTTAGAAAGCTACAATTTTACTTATTTGCCTCCAGGGTTGTCACTGGAGCTCCGTGCTTACACTACAAATCCACTACTCCTAGAGGCATTTTTTCCATTTTACTGAATAGAACAGAAAGAAATTGAGAGAGGGGGGCAAGCAGAGAGAGAGACAAAGAGGGGCAGATACCTGTAGACCTTCTTCACCACTTGTGAAGAGACCCTTCTGCACCTGGGGAGCCAGAGCTCAAACCAGGATCTTTGAGCAGGTACTTACATTTTGTACTATGTGCACTTAATTCGGTGACCTACTGCCAGTTCCAAAAGCTAAAATTGTATATGACATATCACTGATTATAAGAGTATTAATTCTGGGAGTTGGGCGGTAGCGCAGCGGGTTAAAGCTCGTGGAGCAAAGTGCAAGGACTGGAGTAAGGATCCTGGTTCGAGCCCCCAGCTCCCCACCTGCAGGGGAGTCCCTTCACAAGCAGTGAAGGAGGTCTGCAGGTGTCTTTCTCTCCCCCTCTCTGTCTTTCCCTCCTCTCTCCATTTCTCTCTGTCCTATCCAACAACAACGACATCAATAACATCAATAACTACAACAATAAAACAAGGGCAAAAAAAGGGAATAAATAAATTAAATATTTTAAAAAATAAAAAAGAGTATTAATTCTTTAGGTTCCTTTTGGTGTGCAGAAGCTTTTTATTTTGATATAGTCTCATTAGTTTATTGTTTCATTTGTTTTTATTACTGTTCAGTTTTTTTTTTCCTTCAAAGGTATTTCTGAATTATAGATTACAAAATGTTCTGGCAATGTTTTCTTCTATGTATTTGGTAGTTTCTCATTCTGTGTCCATGTC
Source organism: Erinaceus europaeus (assembly GCF_950295315.1). NCBI lineage: Eukaryota > Metazoa > Chordata > Mammalia > Eulipotyphla > Erinaceidae > Erinaceus > Erinaceus europaeus. The sequence continues at coordinate 98,897,521 of NC_080162.1, read as the reverse complement.
TTTGATTCATTTGGAGTTGGCTTTTGTGCATGATTACATATGGTGGTCCAGTTTTATTAACCTATATATTTCAACATAGTTTTTCCAATACCATTTGTTGAAGAGACTCTCCATTTAAGGTTTTGCCATAAATTAGTTCTCTGTAGTTGTGGAAATTTATTTTTGGGCTTTTAATTATATTCCCCTGGTCAATCTGTCCATTTTAGTTCCAGTCCCAGCCAGTTTTGTATTATAACTTGAAGTAAGAAAGTAAATACCTCCATTCCATTCTTTTTCTTTTTTTTTTCTGAAGATTTATTTGGTGATCCTAGGTTATTCTTTGTTATTGTTCCAGACAAGCCTTTGTAGCTTGTATTCTATCCCAATAAAAAAGGTGGAATTTTGATAGGTATCACATTAGATCTATCTATATCTATAGCTATAACTATAGCTATCTCTCTCTATATATATGTTTATTTTTTATTTATAAAAAAGAAAAAAATGACAAAACCATAGGATAAGATGGGTAAAATTCCATACAATTCCCACCACCAGATCTCTGTATCCCATCCTGATAGCTTTCCTATTCTTTAACCTTCTGGGAATATGGACCCAAGGTCATTGTGGGATGCAGAAGGTAGAAGGTCTGGCTTCTGTAATTGCTTCCCCGCTGAAAATGGGCATTGACAGGTTGATCCATACTCCTAGCCTGCATCTCTCTTTCCCTAGTGGGGCGAGGTTCTGAGGAATCAGAGCTTCAGGACACATTGGTGGGGTTGTCTATCCAGGGAATTGTGGTTGGCATCATGGAACCTGATAGCTGAAAAGAGAGTTAACATACAAAGCCAAACAAATTGTTGACCAATCATGAACCTAAAGGCTAGAATAGTACAGATGAAGAGTTGGGGGCATCCTCCATTTTGTAGATAGCTAGTAAGCATATTTTAGTTAGATTCCAAAGGGCCTGTGGCTATACTAGTTTTTTTTTCTTTTCTTTCCCCTAAGCCTGAAATCTGATAAGCAGGTAGATCCAAGTTATTGTTTGGGGAGATGATATCATGGCTAGAAAAAGGATCAGAAAGATGGATCAGGGAAGAGAGTAACTCCCTAATATGGGAAAGGGGTATAAATATTGTTGTCTGTAAACCTCATCGATTTGATTTGGTCTGGGGCCCATATTCAACTTAGGAGCCTATGTGACCTCTGCATCTCTGTAGATCTGAGCTCACATTCTGTGGTCATTAGTAGGAATGCTCCAAGCTTCCCTAATATTAGTATCCATATTCCTCAGGTGAAGCATAGAGTATGTTGTCCACCCTCCTTCCAGAGGATGGAACATTCTCTACCATTGTTGATCCAAGTTAAGGGCAAGGTCATATGGGGCCCCCAAAGGGGTCTGTTTTGTTGTTCTTGATAGAGATGACTTGTAACAATGAAGAGAGGGATTTATTCAAGGTCTAGGCCCATCATGTCTGTTTGGGAATCTCAGGACTCCCCAAATAGGACCCCAGCTGATGAGGTGGCCTGAGAGTGACTAAAGAGTCATCATTAAAGTATGCCAGTCTCTTGCCCTTATTCAGCTTTTGTAGTCCTTGCTTTGCTAAGGTTAGCTTTGGAGTGAGTGAGAGAATTGTAAAAGGAAGTAGGTGAGAAGGGTATCTAAGTCTAATTAGATACTATTTCATTAGGAACTTTGTACTGACTCACTGCTCACTATTGTGTACTTTTGCTTTCAGGTATATATTTTGCCCTAATTTATGGATACATGTGAACATATGCTCTATCTCATGGGACCCAGTCTATGTCTAAATTTTGGGACTTTGTTATAAAGTAAACCACCTGAAATGGAATTAGAGATTACTATGAAATGAAAGGTCTCACCCGCGTAATGAGGGTGAAAGGTTGACATTCCATGCCTGATGTCTCTGGACATTTTTTTTTTTTTTTTACAAGAGCACTGCTCAGCTCTGGCTTATGATGGTGCAAGTGGTTGAACCTGAGACTTTGGAGCCTGAGGCATGAGAGTCTCTTTGCATACTTTGCATAACCATTATGCTATCTACCCCCACTGTATATGGTTCTAGGTGATACCATTTGACCATGTTAATTCTTTCATGAGCATGACATACCTTTCTGTTTATTTGCATCTCTTTCTATTTCCTTGAATATAGTCTCATAATTTTCAACATAAAAGTGTTTCATTGGGGCTGGGTGGTGGTGCATCTGGTTGAGTGCACATGTTACAATGCACAAGAACCCAGGTTTGAGCCTGCAGTCCCCACCTGCAGGGCGAAAGCTTTGCAAGTGGTGAACCAGGGCTGCAGGTGTCTCTCTGTCACTTCCCCTCACTATTTCCCCCTTCCCTCTCAATTTCTGGCTATCTCTATCCAATTAATAAATAAAGATAATAAAAAAATTTAAACTCTTTCATAACCTTTGTTACATTTATTCCTTGATTTTTGTGTTTGTTTTTGCTTATAATCAAACAGTAAATACAGTAATTTGTATATGTATAACATTTTCCCATTTTCCACATAACAATTCAACACCTACTACATCCTCCTCTGCCTTTATGTTCCAGTACCTAAACCCTCCCCCAACTCCAGTCTTTTACTTTGGTGCAGTGCACCTAGAATATATAGGTTAAGCACTGAGTTACATCTAGTATTTTCCTAAAGTGAAGAATAGATCATGAGAGGCCAGTCAACGGAGCACCCAGTTGATCCCACATGTTAACCATTTGCAAAAACTTGGATTCAAGCCTTCAGCCCCCATCTATAGGCAGAAGGCATCAGGAGTGGTGAAGCAGTGCTCTGCATATCTCTTTTTCTTCTCCTTCCCTCTCAGTTTCTGTCAGTTTCTATCCAATAAAAAGTTTTCTTTCTTTTGAGTAGACTATGAACCTTCAGAATTGATCACTTCATTTGGCTTTTATGACCAGTATTCTCAAATTCATTATATTATTACCTTATTAATTCACCCAGTAAAATACCCTTTTGATATTAATACCACTACTTGTCTTACATTGACCTGTAGACCAGGGTTAAGTTGGAAATTCATGACTGATATAGCTATTCTTATGTCCCAATAACTAGCATGAATCCAGACACTCAGCAAATGTCTACTGTATGATTAAGACTATTTCACAACTAATGAATAAAACTACCATAAAGACATTTATTTCATCTCAGTCAGTGTCTCACATCTGTAATGTATTTTTGTTTGCTTTTGATATATTTCTTTTCTTCTTCTCAGTAGTTTCTTCAGTTTTAAATTAAATTTCTTACCAACAAGTGTTCTCAAGCAATCTAATTTAATCATTGTCTACTAACTCAGCAGACCCTGTTTCAGAAGTTATGGTTAGCATTGGATATTGAGTGGTGAGCCAAAGCACACAGAATCAAGTTCATAGGTCCTTATAGTTTAATAGGAATACAAACTTGAGTCAAGTAATCAGGTGGGAATATTCTGGAGGAGACACTTAGTGCATTAAGATGAATACTAAAAATAACACAGGTAAAAGAATTCCAGAAGATATCTAGCAGAATGTCATTTGAGTTGAGCTCCAACAGTTACAATGTAATTAACCAGAAAGATATAATATGAGTGGCAAGAAGTCTGCCTTGGTAAAGAAGCATTTTCAAAGTCCTGTTGACTTTCTTTCACATGTTATATTTATACAGATAAATATGTACAGTTGAATAGGCCATTGTTCTTTCCTATACCTTAATCTCACATTACCCTAGAGCTCCATTAATTTTTCATGACTTTATTGATGAGATTTTTTTTATGAGTTGGGTTACTACTGTGAATTTCTTTGCCTTACCTGGCCCATCCTGGCTTCACCATACCTTTGTCTTAAATGATTAAATTTAACAATTTAACTGTGTAACATTCTTGACTGTACATAGCAGCCTGTACAGAAGAGGATATCCTTCCACCAATGCCCCTACACTGTGTCTATGAGTCTCCTCTGTGTCTATATTCTCCCCAAAACCCCCATGACACTTCCTTCTTTTCTAGAAGTATAGGATGGATCAGCTGTTGACAGAAATCTGTAAAATATGTGCCCTTTTGGACAGTAGATAATTAAGGAAGGCACCTGGGTGAAACTTACTGAACTGAAGGACAGATTGGAGCCAGGCTGAAGGAATCAAGCATGGGAGGGGTCAAAAGACCATCCCCTTGGGGGTCTATGAAAGCACATCCTGGGCTAGCCTTGTCTATCAGTTTCCAAGGGTTTTACCATCAATCACCTGTTTAAAAAACCACAGTACATGTCAAAACAAACAACACTAGGTATCATTAGCCTACCACAAAAGCAACAGAGCTACTGCTTTCTGTTAACTGATTCCAGGAATCAAGCATTGCAAGTCTTTATCCTAAAAATAGAGAGCTAAGGTCACAGGCAACCGGGAAAATGCCTGTTTGGGGGGCACAATGAATTTACACTAAAGGGTTAACTCGTGATTTCTGAGTATCCTATATGCTTCTCTCCCAGGCCCCAGCCCCATCTCCATGAGAATCATGCCCTAGTCCATAGTGTCTACCCTTCCTTTCTCCATGGTGATCCAAGTTTGTTTGTTTGTTAATTATCTTTGCTGGATAGAGACAGCCAGAAATCAAGAGGGTAGGAGAAGATAGAGATGGAGAGAGAAAAAGAGACACCTGATTCACCACTCACAAAGCTTTCCCCCTGCAGGTGGGGACCCGGAACTTGAACCCCAGTCCTAGCACATTGTAACATGTGCGCTCAACCTGGTGTGCCACCCACCACCCAGCCCTGTGATCCAAGTTCTTCACCTTTCCCACTCTTATTTTCTCTCTCTTTCTCTCCTTCTCTCTCAGCAAGCCCCTATTTGTCTCTCTCTTTAACCTGACCTATACCTCCAACAACTTCTCAGAATTCATTTTCAGTGGTTGTTCTACTTCCCTTTCTTTTCAGCCCCATAATATTTTATTGATTATGCAATAATAAGATCCAGGATTTAGGGATTTATTTGAGTGCTTCACTACTTACTCATAATCTTTCTCTCTCTCTCTAGCATATAGTGCTAGAGTCAGCACACAGTGGTCATTGATGAATATTTGTAGAATCAGATCATTCTCAGCTCACTCCATAAGCCTAGGAAGTAGTTTAAAAACAGCTGTTCTCCTAGTATATGGTGTTTTGAAAAATATCAAAATGGGCCTGTTCCACTGCATCTGGCCATAGATAATCCTTAAACTCTGCCCCAACTGTGGAGGCAGAGCCTACAAATCTAGATCCAATTTTGCCTCAGGATGCAGCTAATTTCTTTGCAGGAGGTTCCTGTGAGGTTACTAGGTTCCTTCCACAGTTGTTCTGTTGGTATGCATGAGACTCCTTCTGTTTCATTTGGTTTAAATCCCCCCTGCTTAACACTATTCTATTTACATAACCACTTCATTCTATTTACATAACCACTGTTAACAAGTTCCACCTTCCCTCCAAGGCATTTGTGGTTCAGTGATAGGATTCTCGCCTAATCTGCCCCCTCTTTGTCACACTCTGATTTTCACCAGTCACTTTTCTCTCCACCCTCTCTATGTCACATCCTGTTTCCACCCTACTTGGGAAGTATATATAAAGACAGCATTGTGAGTTTTAGAGTACTGTACTTTGAGTTTAACTTAGCTCGTCTTAGATTGTGTTGCGTCCTGCATGAAGAAAGAGATACTGCCTACAACCCAGCCATGAGTCCCTGGTCGTCTGTTACCTGCCCGTGAAGCCAGCCCAGTGAAAACAACATAACCCGTCAAAAACAACATTGTTCTTGTTAAATAGTATCTAAACACTGCTTCAAATTATTGACCTCAGAAATGACTGCAGATGGACTAGCAGGACAGGAAGTGAAGGTCTTAACTCCAGAGAAAATACAGGAAGTTGTTCTCCCAAGGTCAAGAAAAATATCTAGCTAAAGAGCAAAGGGTCTGGGGACCAAGAGCACACACAAAACTATGATTGAGGGCAAAGGTTCAAGTTCAAGATCCCCACCTGAAGGAAGGAAGGCTCACAAGCAGTCAAGCACTCCCATGTGTATCTCTCTCCCTCTCTCCTCCCCCTCTCTATTTATCTCTGTATCTAGAAGAAGAAGGAGGAGGAGAAGGAGAGGAGAGGAGAGGAGAGGAGAGGAGAGGAGAGGAGAGGAGAGGAGAGGAGAGGAGAGAAGAGAAGAGAAGAGAAGAGAAGAGAAGAGAAGAGAAGAGAAGAGAAGAGAAGAGAAGAGAAGAGAAGAGGAGAAAAGAAACACACACAGGTCATAGGGAGCTGTGGTGTCCTCGTGGAGGCATAGAACCCCAGCAATAACCAACGTCACAAAGAGGAAGAAAATAAAGAGGAGAAGAGGGAAAACTAGGAGGAGGAGGAGGAATTGGAGAATAGGGAGGAGAAAATAGTCTGCAATCAATCTCTGCTCAGGTATCAAGGGGTTGGAGTATGGGGACTTAAGTGTCTAGGATCAGAGAGGGTGGAGTGAAATGGAATTGTAGGAAGGAGTTCCTCAATAAAGTTTTTTGATTTACCTAGACTCTGGTGATCTGAAAAATAGTAATCTTGCAACCTGAACTGTAAGATTTTAAACTCCAATAATTCTATATTCAAATGTGAAACTGAGACAAAATTATCCTGATCCACTTATGTTAAAACAGACTTATTTCTAATCATTTGTAAGGCAAATCCAAAGAAAACTCATATATAAACCAGTAGTCTATATTAGCAGAGGCAGGTGGGAGAAAGCTCTCTCCCAGGAGTAGAAACCACAGAATATTTTGAATTTAGGTTTTTCAACCATGTTAAAATTCTAGGCTTAATTCCATTCACGTGTACTTGTTTGCAGTGGAGAGAGAGAGAGAGAAAAAAATCAACTTCCTGTCTTTTATAGATTCAATCCAGGTAACCAGGAATTTTGATGGACTACCACAAAAAATAGTAGAAATAAATTTATTGAAATAAAGAGCTTAATGCTCACAGAATCAATTTCCCTAATAGGCATGCACACCTGGACTTAAACTTCAAGGTGAGTAGTTTAAAATAGAGTATAATTAAAATCTATCTAGTCAAACAATGTCTGGAAAAATTGTTGAATCCAAAGTCATAAATTTACTGACCCTGATGCATGTATTATCTAAATATTTTGCTAAAAATATAAATGTTGGTGATTTTTTTTCTCCCTTCCAACCTCAAATTGTCTTGTAAATGTAAGCAAACATTTACCAAGACTTTCCTGGGTTAAAAATCTCTGCTGGGGGTGTAGTAATGTTTAGACTTATAAGAAAAAGAAAGTGAGGAAGCAGGAAGATTTAAGAGAAACTATATGGAGCTCCATCTAAGAGGCAGAAGTCACAGTGCAAATTACAAAGCATCCAAAAGGAACTAACACTGAGTCTTAAAGGACAAAGAAAAAGGAGTAGAGAGAAAAGAATATCATCTGACAGAGAAAGAACAATCAATCAAACAAAGTATGAAAAATGTAAAATTGCAAGTGTCTCCAGAGAAGGTTGAGCAGGTAGAAGCAGACAAATTATGGGCAGGGTGTAAAAGAGACAAAACACACCTCTGAAAAAGGTCAAATTAGGATTTAATGAAAATACCAGGCAAAAGTGTTAGGAATGAATCCTCTGGGCAATGGGGAAATAGCAAGAATTTATGCAGATGACATTCTCAGACCTGATTAAAGAATATTCTTTCTCCTATGGTGCAGATGATGATAACTAAAGTGAAATATTACAGAAGACCAGGTAGAAAGCAGCTGTAATCCAATGTGTTGAAGATAGTTAAATTTGTGAACGAGGGAAGAAGAGTTAAGTTCCAGAAAAACTTAGGACTAATATGCCAAGGCCCTGAAGGATGGAGAATGAAGAATAAGGTGAACTCAGCAATATTTTACAAGGCTCTATTCAGATTTTGGAAAAGGAAATATGATAACTAGCCCTCATAGCAGTTACCAAATAACAAGTATGATTTTAACCTGTGAACTCTTGTAGTCTCCTTAACCTAGATGTAAAGAGTATGCTTGTCACTATTTTACAAATGATACTGAGACACAGAGATATTAAGTAGCTTGCCTAAACTCAAGCAGCAAATGGTAAACCCATGATTCAAACCTAGGTGGTCTAGTTTCTGAAGTTGCAACCTAATTTTTCCCAAAACAGTCTATGTAGATTAAGGAAAGTAGGGAACACAAGATGAGGATGTGAATGGGCTGAGTCTTGGAAAAGTGAGATCATGTTACATATTTACTCATATTCATAAGGGCACATGCAAGGGTAGCTGAGATTGCTTCAGCTCCTCTACAGTGGCAGAACTGCTCCTGCATGGGAGCCAGAGAACCCCCTGAGAAGAAGCTAAATCAACCCACTCTCCATGCAAGCTTTGCAAATTCTTAGCTGGGTCAAATAATTTCATCTTTATGGATCTATTCCAATAAGACAATTCATACAGAACTCCACATGCAGATTTTGGTACATAGATATGACTGGATAAATATGTGTAGAGTCTTTCCCAGGAATATGTTGGTTCATAGAAAACAATCCATTATTTAAGTGATTTCTTTCACTTAAGAAATATGTGACCAGAACTATTTTCATAACGTCAGGAGAAACTGGACAATGATTTAGGAACAACTGAAGTCTCCCAGAAGTTCTTCATCAGAAGCCCAATGTAAGAGGTGAACTTCTCTGTAGTTGATCAATTTCCTATCATCCATGAGTAATCTATTAACTGCTTGGCATCGCTCTAAGCTTTGGAAACCCAGATAACCCTGGGGAAGGAGAGGTCATTTCCATAAAAGAATTGCAGGAGAGGGAGAGAGACAGAAATTATTGCAGAATAAAACTCCTCAAAAACAGCCATTTATCAAATATATGCCAGGCAACTTAAGACTTACTGTCTTCCTTTCAGATGGCTCATAAAGAAGAAAAAACTGTGTCAACTTCTGTTTTGTTGGGACAATGGATTCTTTTAAAATGATGCTTAACATGACATTGCAAACGGAATGATTTCTCTTGAAACACTGCAGATTTTGTTTTCAGAACTATCCTCAGTTCTTACATCTAGGGATCACAGACACAAGGATTTAAAGAATTGGAAACTGAATGAAAGAAAGGACATTCAGAAAATCTAGATGGAATGTCCAACTCAAAAGACTGACGACTTAATTTTAAAATAGCAACAATCATGGTTATTGAAATGGAAGTCAAGGAAAGTTTGGCCATAGAAAGTGTATAATTTGTAAGAGTTAGTCTGGGCAATTCTAGAGGAACTGGATATTAAATCCAGTTCTAGTCTCCCCATCCCAGCAACTTCTGCCTTGTCTGTGGTCAATAAGGTATAATGCTGCAAAAGTCCTTTCCATTATTTCAGAGTACAACCAGACCAGGCTGCCTTGTTTATCTTGTTTTGGATAAAGAAAAGCTCTAGAGAAGACTTGGTTATCCTCCTTTGTAGTGGTTTGCTTTTCATGTAACTTTTTGGAATACAGTGAAGAATTCCCACTCCTTCCTGCTTTACTTTGGAAGACACTTTGAAGAAATACTGATTTCTGGGAGTCGGGCTGTAGCGCAGCGGGTTAAGCCCAGGTGGCGCTAAGCTCAAGGACCGGCGTCAGGCTCCCGGTTCAAGCCCCCGGATCCCCACCTGCAGGCAGGTCCCTTCACAGGCGGTGAAGCAGGTCTGCAGGTGTCTGTCTTTCTCTCCCCCTCTCTGTCTTCCCCTCCTCTCTCCATTTCTCTCTGTCCTATCCAACAACAACGACATCAATAATAACTACAACAATAAAACAACAAGGGCAACAAAAGGGAATAAATAAATAAAAATAAAAAATAAAATAAATAAAGAAATACTGATTTCTTTTTTCAGGAAGCTGCATTTCTAGGCCATTTTGAATACATATGAGATAATTAAATTACTCCTTTAATATGTCTATTATTAATAATATGGTTATAATTATTGCAGTGGACAAATTGTACTGTTTTGTTTTAATAACATAGACTTGTTTTTACAAAATGATGTCCTTTTCTCACAAAGTTTTGTTATTTCTTCCTGATGATGCTTAGTGTATCTATCAAAGCCAGGCCTTATTCTCATCATCTTTGAAAAATACCCTCATGGTTGTTATTCAAGACTATTTGCCTTCTCTTTACTGCTTCATCAAGCCTTATTACCACTAGTGTACAAAGTTGAAATCTACTGGTCTATTGACTAGTACTGGAAACATAAACCCATAGACCAGTAGAATAGAATTGAAAGCTCAGAAATACCGCCCCCCCATACATGTACGTATAGATTTTTGACATGTGTCCCCACAGCATGAAATAGAGAAAGGAGAGTGTCATCAAAAAATGGTGTTGAGGAAATTGGGTTGAAAAAGACAAATGAAACTGGATCACCACATATCACCATTCACAAAAGTCAACTCCAAATGTATGAAAGATGCAGGCATTATATCAGAAACTATCAAGTCCATAGAAGAAAACTTGACAGAACACTTCATGGTCCATGCTTCAGAAATATTTTGAAAAACTCAAGTTCAACAGCAAAGAAAACAAACAAACAAAAAAATCAACCAATGGAACTACACCAAATTGAAATGCTTCTGCATAGCAAAGGGAATCATTACCAAAACAGAAAGACATCCTACTGTATGACAGAAAATCTCTAAACAACATACATGCCATATATCAGAGAGTTGACTAATGACCATAATACTCAAAGAGCTCAGTTTAAATATTATAGCCTCAGGGTTAGCATATCAGTCAACACTGACTAGATCCTCATACATATGGAACTGACTACATGAGTCTGTTTTGCAACCGGGTGCAGGGCTGATTTATCAACAATTACTGCCATGCTAAAATATTGACCTCTGTCTCAAATAGTGGCTCAAAAATCCACCAATTTTATATTTGATTTATTATTTAAGGCCTTCAATTTATGGAAAGATAGAAAAAAAATCCAGATCCAGCAAATGAGTAATGTCCAAAAACTAATTTATATTAACAATCTAGAAAAGCTGACCTGGCAAGACATACCAAGAGTAACTTTTGGAATGTACTCTGCTTCTAAAAGAGAAAGCCCAGCATGTATGGGTGGTCCCTGCCACATGTAACAAGTTAGACTTTACGATATCCAGCAATATTTGGAACCTTCTTTTTAAAGGACTGTAAAATGAATGCTTGGCCCATACATTTCATGGACCACTTGGGTGAGAGCCAATTGTCAGCTATAAATGGGTCCTGTTATTCCAATGCACACTGAAGGTCAACTGTCCTCCTAAGAACCACTCCAAATCCCTAGCTAATGACTTCCCACTGAGCGGATGGTGGGTGTGCTTTCTTTGGGAAGCTCCATGTTCCTGGTTCTCAAGGAGACTTGTGTTCAGGAAGTCATTGCTTATCCCTAAAATGTGTGCAATAGAATTCAATTATATTTATCTTACTTGACAATAAATCTGATTTTGGCAATACAAGAGGGGTTTCCATAGAGTTTCACTACTAGTATTAGTGCTATGACTACCACTATTATAACCATAGTAATATTACTATTAGATTGCCTTCTGTGGACCAAGCCCTTTGTGTTCTACTATACAAAGGAGGAAGATATTCTTATCATTTGTGCTTTATAGAAAGAGAAACTGGAGTTCAGAGAAGTTAAAACTCATACACCTGGCAAAATAAGTATCAATGTTAGACTCAAAACCATTTACAATAAATAATATAATCCTTATTACTATGTCACACACTTTCCAGAAATAATGGTTCCAGACATAGTCTAAGAGACTCTGAATCAAAGGTGTGAGCTTTAAACATCAGGCACTAAGACACCACATCCTGTCCCTATGTGACCTTGCCTGTGTGACCTGACACAATTCTGTTGATGAAAGAGAAATCAAGCAGGACAGTACTCAACAAATACACTTTTGGAGAAAATTTTGATAGTGTGGAAAACATCTTATAGACAAAAAGTAAAATAATTTGACAGGTAAGATTTTAAGTTATTTCTTCTTATATTGTTTTACAATTGATTTCAAACATTCATATTAGTATGCAGTATAATATGTATCTTTATATCGAAATCCACTATTTTCAGATCCCTATAGAAAAGGCTAATAGAATATAAATGTAAAGAGACAACACCATTGCAATGAAATGGAATACTGCCTACACATAGATATTTTTGCTAAAACTGGAGCAAATGGGTCTGAATTAAATAAGGCAGAGGACTAATTCACAACATTTCTTCTCCTGATGACAGCATTATGAATGTCCTCCCAACATCTTCCATTTCAAGGCAAAGATAATAGATTTGATTGGAAGAGAGTAGACTAAAAAACCTATATATATGGAGATTCCTATCAGAACAAATGGCATTTCTTAAATGTTTCAGCTCCTCAATGAGCTGTATGAGGGCAAATGAACTCAACATATTTGTTGTGCCTATTTTGCGGCTCTTTATTGAGAGACCTGGCAAAAAGTCCATCAATTACGTAACAAACAGAGTAGAAAGATCTTAGCTTATAATGCATGGTACCAGACAGAAAAGAGGTGAAAAGTCTTTCCTTTTACTGTAAGGCTTGAAAAGATATGAGTTATAGGAATGAACCTACATATGGGGGAAGAAAGCTATAGAAACTTAGATAAATTTGAAAAAGCATGAGAATATTAGGGCACCAAATATAACAGTGGATGAAATCATGAATCACTAAGAAAAACTCTTCATTTGACTAGACACATGTAGTCAAAATGATGTAGAAGAGATAGCACAGAGCTATTAAAAAGAGGTGCCCAGATAAGTAATTGAGAGGTGACCAGATAAGTAATTGGAGCAGTATGTGAAGTGGATGAAACTCCAGAGCTAGCAAAATCCTAAAACTAGAGAAAAAGAGTGTTCCAAGAGGTAGATTGTTATTAAACAGAGATGGTAACAGAGTTTGTGGTCAGTAATTTTAAGCATTCTTGTAAGCTTGAAGGATATGGGGTCATTGATTACAGAAAAAAGAAGCTGGCAAGAATAAAGCCAGGGTCAATGTCTTAAATCAGACTCCTATAGCAGTCATAGAACTCTACTCATGCCCACGGCCACAAGGGCATATACACATATACCTACACAAACCCAAACATCTCCTTGAGATGTGATAATGAATGAAAACAGACAAGTAAGAAAAAAAAAGTTGTAATTATTCTATCTGGAATAAAGAAATAATTTAAGTAATCCTGTCCAACATCCTCCATACTTACTAGGGCAGTGAGCTATGAGAAAGACTAGATTAAACTATGTTAGATTAGATCAGTTATTGAATCTAACTCATTTTCTTTGAAACATATGTTGGGGGTCAGGGGTAAATTTATAACCCTGATGTGGACAAAAAAATCATTGTTCTTATGAAATATAACTTAGATTTTAAAAAAGTGCAACTTTTCTTGCAGAATTAGACATTACTTCTTATTAAAGGAAACAGATTTCTGAGGCCCACGTTTAACACTGTTAGAAAGTGCATTGAATCTACACAATAATATTCAGTATTCTTGATGAATGAATGGTCCTTGATATATTTTTTAAAAATACATTATAAAAGAGAAGTATAATTCATGCCTATCACCTATTATTGAAATATTACTAAAATCACAAGAAAGTGGATTATTCCAAGAGAAAAGCTTGAGAATAGTCAAAGTGAGACCCATCAGCTGACTGGGAGATTAATCTATGTGCTGGAATTTGTACAAAAACATCAAAATAAACATTTGTGGTAAAAGTTTTAAAACAAGTTATTTATCTAGAGTTTAGTCTAAGTTCTTATTTGACTGTTCATTGAATAATTTTAGTTATTAGGAAAAAAGGGGGAAAGATAGTGTCCTAAAGCAAACCAGATACTTCATGTAGTCTCTTAGACCATAGAAACTTTAATTGGGGGAAGAGGTCAGGAGATAGGTCATCTGATAGAGTACATCCTACAATGCAGAAGGACCCAGGTTCAGACATTTGGCCACTAGTGTCATGTATGACTGTTGTAATTTCTATCATTCTCCCTTTATCTCTTCTCTTCCTATCTGTCTCTAGCTTAAATTAAACAAATAGAGTCCACTTGGAGCTTTCCAGCCATGGAGGCAAAAAACCAAACAAACAAAAACCAATGTAGTTATTACAATAATAATTGAAAATGAAAGAATTACAGACCATGGTTCATAACAAAGTCTTATAAAAATTAAGCATAGAAAAGTGAGTATCCAGTTTCATTTTTATGCAATTTTATCAATTTTAATACTAGAAATAGATCTGAAAATTATTTGAATTAAAATATGCATTATAAAAATTGTGCAAGAGGCCATGTTAACATTACAGACAATGTTTTTCTACATATGTATACAGTTACCTTGCATATCCCAGGCTCCCTTTCACTTTCGATATAATCATGTGACTTATTCTCACCAATAGAAAGGGAGTATGGTAAATAAAGAGTGTTAGATACAACAAAAGCAAGTATCCTATACCCCAATGCAATAATTTTTCCTGTTCGCCAGTAAGGCAGGGAATTTGGAAAAGACTATATAGACCCTACAAACAATGATAGCATTGCTACTGAAGAAGTCTGTATTTCCAAGTGACAGAGTTAGACAGATTCCCTCACTAGCCAGCACTGGACTGACACAAAAGCAGGGAATAAGACTTTTCCCCATTAAAATATTTAGTGTGAGCATTTTTTGTTTGTTTGCTTCAGAACGTGGTCTACACTGACTATTAAAGGATTAATTACAACACTTTTAGGGTGATTTAATTTAGAGGCAAAGTGAATGTAATTTATCACAGCAATAAATTACAAAGAGAAAAAGAACTCCTTTGTTCAACAGATGTGAAAAATATTAAGATTTGATATCCAAACTTATTAGTAGAACTTAATAAAGTAGAAACAGGGAGGAGAGCACAAAGTGAAACATGGACTGGACACAGTATATTGTACCAAATCAAAGAATTCTAGGGAGAGGGGAGAAGGATGAGAAAACTTTGGGGGCTGGTACATAATTAAATTGTGTGTATCGGCAGTAGGCAGCACGTCAGTCTCATGATTTTTGTTTTCTTTTTTTTGTTTTCTTTTCTGTTATCATTGGAGCTTCTCTCTCTCTCTCTCTCTCTCACACACACACACACACACACACACACACACACACACGCATACACACACTAGAAATACTATGTTCATTCCCAAGCACTGCATATAAACAAAACAGACCAAGAAAGAATAAATAAATGGAAGCATTCTTTGACTTGGTAGTAAATACTCAGTTGAAAACAATATTCAACTCAATCCTGTAACACAGTAGTGTAATTTAGAGATATTTCAACAAAAGACAAAAAATTATGATAGAACCACAACAGATTCTTCTAATCATTATATATGGCAAGAAGTTTGAAAGTTGTAATCCCTGGCAAGACTGGTACTCTGGATTGTCCTCCTTGTTTCTCTCTCACACTTGTAAAATAAATAATAAATAAATGTATTTTAAGAGATATAGTCATTGAAAATAAGATAAATTTATTATCCACATGTGCAGAAAAACTGTAATAACTAACTCATGTATCTGAATTAGTAATAAAACTGTTGGCCAAATATGCAGTCTTCAGACTTTTGTGGTAAGATCAGTGAGATCAGTGAGATAAATTCTATGGTAAAGACTAAAGCTAGAAATATAAAATTAAAAAGTAGAGTAAAATGACCTGAGTGAATAAAGCTTAAACCATAGTTAAGTAGCATACAAGAAAAACAGAACTCATTGAGAAACATGTGATGTCAAATTCTAATTAAGATAATACAGGGTAGACAATTTCATAATATCCTCAAATAATAATCATATCACATCCTGAAGTATTTCTTTAAATGCTAGGGTTATAATCCATTCAACTATTTTATTTGATAATTTAGTTTTATTTCAATCAAAGAAATACAGAGAGAAAGGTTGAGAGGAGAGAGAGACACCAGAGTATTCCTCAATTCTGGCTTATGGTGATGCTGGGAATTGAACGTGGGACCTAGGATCCTCAAGTATGAGAGTCTTTTGCATAACCATTATGTTGTCTTTTCAGCCCTCAACTAATGTTTTATATATTTATCCATTTTTTGTTTACTGAACTTGCATTTTATATCAGAATATATATATAATGAAGAGATTGGGGGATATCTCATGCTCAATAAATATAAAATATTTTCAGGAAAATAAAATTTATTACCTATCCAACAACAACATCAATAACTACAATAATAAAACAACAAGGTCAACAAAAAGGAAACTAAATAAATAAATATTAAGAAAAAAAAAAGAAGAACTACTGGTATAGGTACATAGAGACACCATGCTCAATCTTCAATCACAGGACTTGAATGGCTGTCTGAGGCCTCAGTGTTCCCCAGTTCAATCCTTAGCACTATCATATGCTAAAAGCTAGCATTTCTCTGTTGTCTCTCATAAAGATAAATAATTTAAAAAAAATTTAAAAGCCACTGTTATGATTCTAATTCACATTCTGCAACAGTGTTTCAGTGTCTTCAGACCATCTTCTAAGTCTGAGAGATGTTCCCCTCTTGGCCTGGTTCTTTAACTCTGCTACTGCTATGTAGCATCTCTGAGGTTTTACTTCATTCCCTGGGCAAAGAGAATTCCTATGTTTCATTAGGCAGAAGAGTGGTTAAAAGAAGAGACTGAGTGAGTAGCAGTAGAGCATGGAGTCTACTTCAGTCTGATAGGGGGACAGTTTCACATCTGGCATCAGAGGGGTTTGACTTGTACACTTTGGCAGAAATAGGATTTTACTCTAAGTGCTCCAAATTTCTTTCAGAGGAGTGTTCCAAGATGAATTGTTCTGATTTCTGGGAAAAGTTGTACGAGAATGGCTTCATGGTATAGATTCTCAACTACACTTCACCATGTGGATTGCTTGGATTACACTAATGCTCTGTTGAGACTAGGCGATCCAAAAAGCAACTGAAGTTTGCATCCAGAATAAACTCTACTGTGTCTTAGTATTATATTTTAATTAAGTTTCACTTGAATATATGTTTTTGGCATTCTTATGTAAACTTAAGTAGTCCTTTTACAGAATTAACGTCATTTTAGGGACACAGAGGGAATACAATTTCTGACCCTTTTCCTTATTTTTCAAATAAGTTAACTGTGGTTTGGAGAGGTTAAGTGAATTTGCTAGAGCCACACATTGAGCAGAAAACCTAATTTAGTGATATCAAATCTCTGTCCCATTTGTAAGGATTGGACTTCATAAGTCATGGATAACAGGTATATCATGATCCCCATAGTTGTAAGGTTATTTGAGACCCAGTCCTGAAGAAGTTTGCATATATCTCTTTGTTTAACCAGTACACAACTCTTACTTTTCTATTCTCACTTTCCTGTGAATGTGATCTACTTGGGTTGGTATGGTTTCCCTGGCTCCTTGTGTCTTGGATCCCTAAGGTAAACTCCTCTTTTCATTTCTAGTTTTGGTTTTTTATTTCTACAAACCATAAATCTACATGAGACGAGTTCTCATCAGTTGAATGAGAGTATGGTGTGGAGTTTCACCCACAACAGAAGCAGGTACCCTATCCTCCATGCTATTTTTTTTTATCAGTCCAGTAATCCAGAAAGGACTCTAGATATGCTGGCTTAAACTTTCTTCTCCACAGCCCCGGGATTTGGATTTGAACCTTAGATTACAGTTGATTCTTAATGTTGAGAATTGACCCCAGATTTCCAAATTATCAGTCCAAACATTTTCCCCCCAGAGAACTGCTCAACGATTGAACCTGATACGTTTGCTACCTCAGGTATGAAAACATATTTTCATAACCATTAGGCTATCTTTCTAGTCCCTAGTCCTACATTCTTATCTTTAAAACAGGTTATATAATTGAACCTCTGACACACAAGATGATACTTCTCAAAGGCCAATACTTTATAAGCTTGACATCACTAGAAAAAGAATCTTCCCTGATCTTGGATTTCTATTCCTCTAATAGCTGAAACTACAATTGACATGTAGTTTTGGTCATTGGGCTGGGATGTTTGAGAGTCACATATAGGAAGACAAGTATTCCCTTGAAAAACAATTTTTTTTCTGCCTCCAGGATTATCACTGGGTCTCAGTAGAGGCACTACAAATCTACTACTCCTTGCAGTCATTTGTTCTATTTTACTAGATTAGACAGAGATAAATTGGGGGAAAGGGGAGAAAGTAGACACCTGCAAAACTGCTTCTCAGCTTGTGAAGCTTCTCTCCTGCAGGTTGGGAGCCAGGGGCTTGAACTCTGATCCTTAAGCGGGTCCTTGAGTTTAGTACTATATGTGCTTAACAGGGCACACTACCACCTGGCCCCCGAAAAACAACTCTTGAGGGATGGAAGCCAACCTTGATATATCTGGTACTTGGTTCCAGGAAGGTAGGCACCCATGCTTGATCATCTATAATCAAGAATAGGGTATGAAGGAGACTCATTACAACAATGCCATCATCATCATTGTCATCATCATGTCAAAGACTATCAACTTAATCAAGGTAATTTTCCAAACTAAAGAAGTTAAGTAAGTTGCATTCTAAGATGCCTATGCTAACTCTCCTCCACCCCACCCCCACCAGACTGCTCTGAAGTTCTATGTGAACACACACATAGAACTTCAGAGTAGTCACTGTAGATTTGGGAGGACTATCTCAGTGGATGTTATCCAACTGAATGGAATTGCAGGATGAGTTAAATATCATTCACATCGGGAGTCGGGCTGTAGCGCAGCAGGTTAAGCGCAGGTGGCACAAAGCTCAAGGACTGGCATAAGGATCCCGGTTCAAGCCCTGGCTCCCCACCTGCAGGGGAGTCACTTCACAAGTGGTGAAGCAGGTCTGCAGGTGTCTGTCTTTCTCTTCCCCTCTCTGTCTTCCCCTCCTCTCTCCATTTCTCTCTGTCCTATCCAACAACAACAATAATAACTACAACAATTAAAAAAAACAGCAAAGGCAACAAAAGGGAATAAATAAAAAATAAATATTTAAAAAAATATATCATTCACATCATATTGATTCATCTTGGGGACATGGGATGTATTCCTATTGCTGACAAACATATTTTAAGGCCTGCTGTGACTTGAGACTTTGTATTCAATTTCTCTTAGCCCTTTTCCTAACAATCTGTGTGATCCTCCTAACTCAGTCTTCTCATTAATCCCAATGCCTTTTGTTTCTTGTGCTGCTGCCTGAAATAATATTAGATTCTCCAAAGTCCTTTATTAAAATGAAAACACCACAGAAAGGGTTATAATTTACAAAGACATTGGCTGGGATCTTAACTTGGAATTAGTTAAAAGTCTAAGAGTGATGTAAAATGTGTAGTGCTAGGAGAGAGTACTGATGGAAAATGCAGAAGATAAAACCAGCAACTTCTCAGTGTCTTGGACAGAAATGTTGACACTACACTGATCACATTTGCAGACATGTCAAAGTGGTAAGAGACACAGTTAAGCAGGGGATAGAATAGGATGCAAAATGGCATTTAAAACCCCAACAGGAAAACTGAGTATAAGGTGATGAAATTCAACAAGATGGACGGTCTACCCTAAAATAGATATGAATATGAAATGTTAATGGAAACTATACTGGGAAGGGAGAACAAAAAAGGATAAAACATCATTTGTTTTAATATGAACTTGCTGGACATAGAATGAAATAATTATTGTTAAACACACACACTGTACTGTCTAATAAACAAAAAGAGATGAAAATAAATCAAAATATTTTAAGTTTAAAAATATTTAGAGAGTGTCGGTCGGTAGCACAGCGGATTAAGTGCACATGGCGCAAAGCGCAAGGACTGGGTAGGATCCTGGTTCAAGCCTCCGACTCCCCACCTACAGGGGAGTCGTTTCACAGGTGGTGAAGCAGATCTGCAGGTGTTTCTCCTTATCTCCCCCTTCTCTCTCGATTTCTCTTTATCTCTATCCAAT